>NW_013673511.1:0-4598 GCF_000517525.1 Limulus polyphemus
CTAACTAGAGTTATATATATATCCACAGTTAATAGTGGTTGGTTATTTCTAACCAGAGTAATGTATATCCACAGTTAGTAGTGGTTGGTTATTTCTAACCAGAGTAATGTTTATCCACAGTTAATAGTGGTTGGTTATTTCTAACCAGAGTAATGTATATCCACAGTTAATAGTGGTTGGTTATTTCTAACCACAGTAATGTATATCCACAGTTAATAGTGGTTGGTTATTTCTAACCAGAGTTATATATATCCACAGTTAATAGTGGTTGGTTATTTCTAACCAGAGTTATATATATCCACAGTTAATAGTGGTTGGTTATTTCTAACCAGAGTAATGTATATCTCCATTTAGCAGTGGGTTTTATTACATGGTATTTTATCAGTCACACAGCCTTGAAGACGCCTTCCGGAAGTGCTCGACAGTTTCAGAATGTCATTGGAGACTAGGATTACTACTAGAACGGCTTTTCAAAAGGTTTGATACTTTCCATGTTGTCCAGTTATCTTTAAAAGAAATTTACTGTTCATTATTTTTTAAAACACATTCACATGTTATAGATGGCACTCCAACCAAGAGATGTTTCTATTAACTTGTTAGTATAAAACTGTTCCCAGTTTATACTTGTAGTTTCTCATAACACAAAGAAGAAAAATGTTTCATGAACCAGTTTTTGAAATTTTTGTAAGACACAAACCACAAATTAGCTAAATGAGAATAATTGTGTATCTTCTGCGGTGTTCATAACATATCGTTTATAGCTAGGTTATGTTCTCGACTACGATTAGTGGATCTGTGATTTAACAGAAATGTTTCATATCCAGTAAAGTATTTTTTTTTCTGTCAACACAAGTATCATCATTTCAGTATCAAGTTTCAAATTAGAAGCTCATAGCCCACCAGAAGCTAATTTGAACTTCTTGTAACTCTAGAAGTTATGTAGAAATTGCTTGTGGGTCCATGACTTCATTGATTACGTGTTTTCTAATAACAATTATGTGACAAACACAAAAATACAAACACCACCAATATTGGCATTAAAATCGGTAATTACTACTGAGGTCAACTATGTATTTTGTGTAGAAGACAGGCAAAAGTACCCGTCCTCAGTGATGGGAAAAGTTTATCTAACAAATTAAATTATTTCATGGACTTTAAAAAAAGGTTAATTGTGTTGCACTCCTGGTTTCACTCGGAGCTAAAGCTCTCCGAGCTACTTACAAGTTACACTATATAACTATAGTTTATACCGCCCACCGCGAAAAGTAATTGTTAAGCATTTCGGTCATGCTAAAAGCTGCTCAACAATAACATACGGTAAATGTACATTTATATTATTTAAGTTACGTCATATTTTGAAATGTGAATGATAGGGTGATTAATTCCTAACAGTTTAGTGTAGAATATCCTGCTTGCAAAGAAAAAAAAATGGTATCAACATTATTTATGCCTATTCTCCCGTCATTTCAAAACTGAAACTCGAGCTTTGCCTGCTTGCAAACACATTGCGGGAAGCAGCCACTGTAAACGGGAGACAGACAAACACTCAGACAGACATCATGGTTTGCAATATATATATATATGTAAGATTAATAATTTCACCCATTTTGTTTGAATCAGTTTTTTGCATTAAGCATTATAACAAACAACAAGAAAATGATTTAACATAATGGAACATATCGGCCCTATCAGTAGTGATGAGTTAAAAAGTATGTAAATAATGTTAGGGTTAAAAATGTAAAAGTCGGGTTTTAAAGACTAACACTAATTTGTTATTCTTAGACTATGCGGAACCAAGTTAAAATGTTTATGTTGTTGTGAGCTCATTAGGTTGCTTGGAGGAAAAGTTTTGACAACTTTTTTTATGGATATCAATATTTTTAAAGCCTTTAAAATGAGAAGGATAAAAAATGCTGATTTTCAATTTATTATTGTGGGTGTTAATACTGTATTTCTTAGTTTCCTTTAAACCAGTATTTTATATTTTTGTTTGAACTTGTTTAGACAGTGACTGGTTGTTACCTTACAGAATAATTGAAGACGGTCGCATTCCTCGGGTAGTGAAGTTGACGATTAGAAAATATGACCATAAATTGCATCGAGCAAGTAGGGAGACCCGTCAGTGTGGGCTGCCACAAGGCCTGATAAACAAGTTAGTAACAGGTAAAGTTTTCACTTGTTTGATCTGACAAGTTTGTGTGTGACAATCAAGTAAATATTCTTACATACAGTTTAACTAATTACTTGGGTTACTTGAAGATGGAAGTAATTTAATTTATTTCCACCTTATATATGCATGTATTATGTTGCTTAACATTCTAATGCCTTCCCTGTAATAGTTAAAAGTATCAGATAGAATAAAGAAACATTACTACAAACGTTTAGTCGTAACTGTTATCTTGTAAAATAGACAAAGAAAAGAAACATTATTACAGGAATTTAGTTTTAACTTCCTGAACCCTGAAGTTTTATCTGTAATCCTGTAAAAGTATCTGATAACCCGTTCGAGATGGGTCACGGGTGAAAGGCCATGTCATCTCATTTGTTGACTCGCATTTAAAATTTTATTGAACTATTTCATGAATTTATGCCAATGAGTTTGGTATCAAACTGTAGATTATAATTCAAATTTTAGTATTATATATTACTCAATTTCTTAATTTAAAAGTAAATATTAAAAAAACATAGATAAACATCGAATTTTTTTGTGTGTCATGTGGTATGTTGAATGCAGCACTGGTTCAAATTAGATGTTTGTGAAGTAAAAATACTAAGTCTATAGTTTTGTAAGAATTAGAAACTCAAATTACAGATATTGACAAGCTAGAATATAAAATAAGAGCCTCTTTTGAATTTCCCAAGATATGGCTCATGTAATAAATCAAACACAATAGCACCCCACCCACCTCTTTCCATTTTTGGAAATTCCCCCCTTATATATACTTACTTCTATATATGACATGAATAACCAATCAGAAGCTCATAATGTCCCCCTAGTGGTTTTCTCAGCCATTTTAATGGGCTTGGTGCCATATCTTTATTTTGAACCAATATTTCAACGAGGTAGTGTGTATTTAGTCTGCTCAAAATTTCATATATTTTTAGACTAAAATACATCTTAGTTACTAAGCTTGATAAATTATAGTGGAATTCTATGGTATTAATGTAGTAATTTATGATTTTTTAGTTATTCAAATGCATATATAAAACCTAAGAAAAAGTTTGTTTCATATCCTCCATGTACACATTTTTTAAAGGTTTAGCAACCTATGTCAAGCAGCAACTGAATACAAAGGTTGTAACTAGAAGAGATAATTATTTGCTTTACTTCCTTATTTACCGTTCTATGTTTTTTTTTCATCCACAAGTTCTTAGTATAAGAATATTGAGTTCCAGGCTGCTTATTAAACTTATTAGAAATACTTGTGGCCTTTGTTGAAGCGACAGTTTCATAAGGAGAGTTTTATTTGAATTTAGCTGTTGTAACTGTTTTACTTCAGAATGGATTGTGAGATTTGACGACTTGTTAATTGTTTACTTAAAAAGTTAGTGTTTTTAAGGTGATGTTTGCTTTCATTCTCTTAAGAATGGAAATATATTTAATTTTAATTGTAAAACTAAGTGTTCAAATCATTTCAGGCAAAGGAAAGCACTTGAAAATCGGACTAACCTTGAAGATGATAAGATGTCTATCTTAGAAACTGAGTTAGGTCAGGCTAGACTACTGGCTGAAGAGTCAGATAAGAAATATGAAGAGGTAAGAAAACATTAAGCTGAGAATTTAATAGTAGATGTTGAGCTGGAGAATGTATATGATATACAATAACCTGTGAAATAGTTATGCCTTATTCTTCGTTAATAGCCATTTGAAACACGACTAACACTTTTTGAGAGACCTTTGTTAATTTAAAAGACTGCAAAAAATGATCTTATGTATATTTTATTTGATATTTTCTTCTGTGCTCGCAATGTTTGCACGCTTTATTACGTGTGATGACAGTCATAGTCAACATTAGTTATTAATGTTGCTAAGGTGAAGAGAATGTTGAGTGTACCCGAGTTCTTGTTTTTTAATGAATGGAAAATAAAACAACTTAGCTTATATTTCTTGGCAGTTGTAGTTTTGGAAAGTAAAGTTTTTAGTTGTTGCACTGTAAACAGAAGAAACAGAGTTAAGAATAGCTATGTCATCTTTAAGAGAAGTGTTCAAACTAGAAATATGGTTAATCCATGTGATGGTCAGTGTATGTCTTTCTTAATATTAGTGGTCAGTACATGTTTTTGTTTTTCTCACACTGAATAGTAAAATATATTCACCTTTAGTGCATTGGATGTGGTCACTGTTGTAAGAATAGAAACATTTGTTCTTAAGCCTTGGTGTTAGAAAACAGTGTCCTGTCAACCCTTGTTAAAATGTGGAAAAAAACAAGTTACGTCTTAATGTTCCAAATCATTTTACCAATGTTTTACGTTAAACAAAAACCTCCTATTTTATGTAACTACATTTTTTCATTACTTAGTACTGATGAGAAGACAGTAGTTACTGCACTGATATAATGGTAGAAGTGTTAGTGTCTATATGGTGAGTACATTTAGTG
>NW_013673511.1:5598-7867 GCF_000517525.1 Limulus polyphemus
GTGTTCATTCTAGAATGAAAGAGGCATAATTTATATTTATTTCCTTATGTTTTATAGTGGTTGCGACATCAGTCAAATCTACCAAACCCATACAGAGATTCATTACTGAAAATAACAGATAAAATAAATTTTTTTCTTAAGAAATGTTTGATAACTATCTCGGCATTATAAAGATTTCACACGTGAAATTTCTAAATTTTCTGATACATAAAAGTATTTTTAATCTTAAAATGAAAATTACTTTGCATGATAGGCAACATGTGAAAAGAAAAAAAAAGACATGATAAAAACATTGCTTTACAAACCTTAAGACTTAATAAAAAAAATTGATATTTTACATAAGAAAGCATTGTAATGTTTACTGATAATCTACCAAATTTTGTTAACATTCGCTTACTAATTTAAAAGTTATAGCACAAAAACTATAACAAGCACAAAATTGTTACAAGGTCGGTCTCAGGGACCGAGCCCGTGCTGAAGGAGATAAAGAAACATTATTACAGTGGTTTAGTTGTAATTTCCCTGAATTTCTGTCTGTGACTTGGTAAAAATGTTAGATAAAGAAAAATAAACCTTAATATGTGTGTTAGTTCATAACTAATTCTCAGGGACTTGTTTGTGTGAAACTGACTGATAATTAGATAAGGATAAAACCTCATTTCAGGAGTTGAACAGTAACTTGCAGGATCTCTAAGTTGTGTCTGTGACACGCTGAACTTTGCAGTGATGGAAAAGAAGAAATCAAGCATTAGTTAGCTTTTAAAAATAAGATATTGTTAACGTTACGGGTCAAACAAAAGTCAAGTTCCTATGATTTTCTCATTGTGTAATGTAATATGTTTGAAGAGTGGTTGTTGCAGTTTGGCCTGAAATAATTCATGATTTGTTTTGCAGGTACTGATAACGAGTCTCTTGTTCACGAAAAGGTTTTAGATGTTTTGATGAAACTTTTTCACAAGATGATAGAGGTAACTAATCCCTTTCATCTTACCCTGCTGGGGATTTGTTTTACCAACTTTACTGAACAGAAAAATAGTATTTTAAACTTTTTCACACCCAAGTCTTCAAGGATTTCTTCACAAGTAGTAGTGCAGGAAGATCACTTTAATTCAAGAAAACCTTTGTTGACCAATGAAAGTTTTCAAAAAATGTGCAAGCATTATTCTGATGATGTGTTCAATTCATCAACTTCACAAGAAAAGCAAAAGGGAAGAGATAGTTTATATGAAGATGGAGCTAGTACCTAAACGAGTGTGTGCAGATAAAACTGTTTCTAGTCCTAAACGAGTGTGTGCAGATAAAACTGTTTCTAGTCCTAAACGAGTGTGTGCAGAAGAAAAGAAGCATTCGAAAGTTTGGAGATCATTTTTCTATCCATCTTTATCTTTTGGAGAGACTGGTGGGAGTGTAAAGAAAACTCTACTAACTAGCCAGGTTAATTCATCATCTGATACTAAGTATCAATCATATGTACATGATGGTCATCACCATAAAGATGACCAGTCATCCCTCCCCTTTAGCCAGTCTGATACAACAGATGGTCTTCCACTTGGAATTGACTATTCCACTTTCAAGGAACTACCGTATGACCTTGAACAGGGATTATTAAAAAGTAGGAAACTAAATCCACAACCTTCATATTTAACATCGTTTAACAGCCAGGAGGAACAGTCCACTACCCAAAGGTCTTTTAATCTCAATACAAATTCTGCAAACCCATCTAATAAAAACACAGATAGTAAGTTAGCCATTTGCCCACCAGGAGTCGACAAGACAGTGTTTTCAGAATTGCCACCAGAGGTCCAAGCAGAATTGATGACAGAGTGGAAAGTAGAGTTATCTAGTAGAAGAACAACAAAGTCGAAGAAGAATGTAAAAACTTTACGTGCATACTTCAGTAAAACATCCAAGGAAGATGACTTGGACTTGACATCGTGATAAATTTTAAAGTTGTTGGTAAGAGAATTTTCAGGTGATTTAAACTCCTGTGTTTTAATATAAAGTGATAAAATTGTATTGTTAAGAACTTGTTGAATAAAGAAGAGTTGAAAATTGGTTTTCCTAAGATGCTACTTATTTATTTCTATATACGAAATCTTGTGCCTATACATGTAGAAATACTGGCTCAGCAGTAAGTCTGTGTAGCTTTGTGCATAACAACAACCAAACGTGTAAAAACGGATATAAACATTGATTCCGTGTTTAAATACGGTATGCTGATTAGCCATCTGACATTCACGTGATAAAATGGGTTCATAAGTACTTTTTT
>NW_013673511.1:8091-13665 GCF_000517525.1 Limulus polyphemus
TTTGAAACCATAATTTAACAAACACATAAATTGAATAGGGTATTAAAACTAGAAGGACCTTGTGAACTGATGACAAGCTCCCACGTATAAAATAATATTAATCTCGTTTATACTGAGTGTTAAGAATAAAAATAATAATAAAAGTAACATACAATAATAATAACGGATAAAGTTAAAGTGGTTGCTGTGGAACATTTGTCTCCTTCTGGTTAGTGATTGGAACTAGGGACAGTGAAACATTACTTAAAACTGGGATTTACTAAGTTGAATGTGTGAGTATCAATGTTGGTGAAACTAAAAGGAATTTAACATACAGATTAAAGGAACATAAAATTAGGTAAGAAATAATAAAATAGAAAACAGGACTTTTGTCTCCTGGTTGGTGATTGGAACTAGGGACAGTGAAACATTACTTAAAACTGGGATTTACTAAGTTGAATGTGTGATTATCAATGTTGGTGAAACTAAAAGGAATTTAACATACAGATTAAAGGAACATAAAATTAGGTAAGAAATAATAAAATAGAAAACAGGACTTTTGCAGAACACGTAAAAACAACACAAAATTTTATGGGAAAGAACTACGATTTTAGCTCAACATCGTAACATTACAGCTTTAAATGTCGGAGAATCACTAAAAATAATAAAGTTTAAAAAAGAAGTATTAAACAGAGATGAAGGACCATCAAGTCAAAGCATTGATATTTGGCTGGATGTAATATAAAAGTTGACTAAGGAATTATGTAAGTACAAAAGGAAATGTAATATAACGTGGCAGGAATAAAAAAATGTATAAATTAGTATGTCTTGCAGTTAACTTCTAAAGACATGTCGAAACATGTACATGTAGAGTGTGTCTTTAAAGTAGAAGTCGTTGACGGCTTCAATAAAGTTTTTATAAATATGATACTTTGGTTTTAAATTTATTAAGTTTTACCTTACTTATAACCACGTTAGCTTTGAGTAATCCTATAATATATTTTTCTGTACGCTGGGGACGAACAGAGATAAGTGAGCATATTTAGTACTTAAATTTTTTACTAATTTATTATTTTTCCAAGGTTTTTCCTTTGGGGGGCGACTTTAGTGTTTTCCAAAGAAAATGTTAGAAAATGGAATTTTTATACAAATTTTTTTCCGATTGTTAGGAATATAGTCACAAATATATTTTTTTTATCATTGGAATATTAAACCAAACGTATAGCCATCTTGTAGCCATGCGCGAAGTTCAACAATACAAATATATGTAACTTGTTCAAAAAGCAGGAGGCGCCCTCTGTGGAAAATTTTGTAAGACTGTTAATTGAGGTAATTCATTGTAAAAATAACCAAGGCTTAGCATTTGTCTTATGCTGACTATATCGACCCTTTTAAAACTAAACACTAAAAGTTTGATGTACATATATGTATAGACTCTAGGGTATGATACTTTGTAAACTGTGAAGTTTTCGGTTGATTTAGAAGAGCATTATAGAATAATTTCATGATTCAGTATTATTTCTTGACAGTTTTATGTATAGAAAAAATAATACAACGTAATTAAAATCCAAATTACATGCAAGCTACCGTTATAATGTAGAAAATGAAGTGAGCCAATCACGAACATAAGTGTATTATGGTAATTTTTAGAACAATATGTGATATATAAACTTTTATACCCTGCTCTGTAACGTGGTTATAAATATAATGAAAGCAGATACTTAATAAATAAATGCTAATAAAATAGTGTTAAGTACATACTGTTCTTTGATATTTTTTCAGTACATTTTGAAAGTTTTTAACTCATTTTTATTCCTTTTAATTAAGAACATTCGATCAACCTGTTAGTGACAATACTATTACCATCACGTAGAGATAAGTTTCATCAAAAAGTCGTAGCTTCTCAAAATTTTTTTAACAAAACTGATGTACGAAAAAGCAAATCTTAAATTTGCGAGACATTTTAATCAAGCTTTAAAACAATTAATTTAGTGGGTATGTGTCAAATACTTTACAATACACATTTAATTCTACAATTATTGATGGTGGTCCATATCATATTTTTTAAATGCATTTCTTCAAAACTCTGTATGCATCAATTTGTTTGTGAGTCTATGATTTTGTTGGTTACATAAGAGTCACATAAAAAACTTAAAATAAAAATACCATCCTTATTGCAGTCATTCATACTAATTACTGATGGAGTTTCCTTTATATCACGAATTTATATATGAAAAATGGAAAATAATTATTTTCTCCGACATAAACTTATATCCTCAAATTTTGCTCCATTTAATTATTACATCGAATTGGTGAACGTAAGTTATAATTATTAGTATAAAAAATATAAAAGCAGTTTAACCACAGTTATATTTTACGCTTTAATTGACAATAAAAATAGTAATTTATTGATCAATACGATATCCTACCCGTGTGTATTATTTTACACTTAAAACATTAACAAATAATTTATTTGGAAGCATTTTTGGTGCATATGCGCTATGTTTTGTAAAGAAAAAGAAAATTTAATTTTATACGAAATTGCAGTTTCAGTTTTATTTTTCTAAAACAATAATATCACAATTAATTATACTACAATTTTTATTTTTGGAAATTATTTTTATTTCAGTGAACGAAAGAATAATGAAGCCCTAGTGATAAATATCGGTTCGCGTTTTGGCGGGTTTATGAATAACACGAAGTTAGGAGGCGTAGGCCAATTTACTTTGATCTAGGTTATTGAAATTATGTTTAAAGTTCATTAAAATAGGATTGATAATACTTCACAATAAAATAATATTTTCTAAACGAAAGAACGTAATTTAACGCCTAAGCAAGATCCTTTACGATGGATTGACTAATAGTTTAAAATATGTAAAGTATTTTTGAAAGTGTCATTGTTTGTTACTTAACTTGCTGATTTATTAATTAATGCTTAAACTTTAAATTTAGGTGGCACTGTAGTATTAATAACGCCATTGAAAGTTTAACTAGTGAAAAATAAATTTGAGAGGTTTCTGAAATACTAGAAAATAAGTATTCTTAAGATACTAATATACTATGGAACTTTTGCCACAATGTCTGTTGACTGTTGTAAATTTTATTAATCCTTTAATTTAACGCTTGATTAATTCGCAATGTAGACTGAGTTTAATTCGAATTTGAACTTATTGTATGTAATGTCCCATTGTTTTACTTTTTTTTTCAAATATTTGTTGGTAGCACAAACAGAAAAAAGAAATGGAATATTACTTTAAGCCTGTGGGGAATACAGGTGAAATTCCTGAAGGTCTGCACACATCTGGTACAGTAACTCAGGTAGCAATAATTTAACTGTATAAATGTAGTACAAGTTATAAACTGTGCTGTTACTGTTAGCAACAATGTTGGGATACTCTTAAATTTCTTAACTTAAGAGAAAGGTTTAATTCTTTTATTAAATTGAAATATTAGAAAAAGAAGAGATTTAATAAACCCAATTGGGTTATTTCTCCCACAAGTTTTACATTCTTAAGCTTCAACTTATAGTTTCATAACAACATTCCTCATCATAATGAATCTTTTAAAGTCACCTGATACTGTATTATTGAAACTTTGAATAGATTATGTGAGTGATTATTATTGTTTCATTAAATAATAATCATTTGAGACATAAATTAACCAAATAGGAAAATGCATGTATTTAAGCATTCAAAGCTTGAAACTTTGACCTTTTAAACTTAAGTTGCTATTTAGATAATTTAGCAAAACCAAAAAAATCGTTTCACCTTTCTAGTATATGAATTCACATATAAATCTTGCACATCTAGTATTATAAAATAGTTTCCCTAACAGTAAGTTTATGTGAGAACCTTGAAATAAACTTTTGTTATCTTTGTAATTAAATGTTGTAAATTTAGTTCAGTTTAAGTTTGATAAAACTTTAGCTATAAAGAATGAGGTTTTGATTTTGTATCATTTATAAGAAATATTTGTTTGAAATATTCTTTCTCGTATACTTTGAAAAAGGAACTTTTTGAAGAAAAATTAAACATTTTTGCTGTTGTAAAGAATTAAATACTCCCCCCAAAAGAAACAAAATCAATTCTAAAGTATTCTAGGTTCCTAGTTATTAAAAGGAAATATTCTATCATTATTTTTCTTCTTAGAAGTATATTTGGAGAAAAGCAAAGACAGTTGTATGAAAAATCTTGGTGAAAGTTCACTCTATGTGTCAGAAAATATATCTGAATAATTAAAAGCAAACAAATTTTCTTTTAGAGATGACTCAAAATCCAGTTATTGAACTTCTAATATTGAAAAATGCTCTGCCCTTAATTAATTGTAAAGTTAAAATTTTAGATAACTTTGTTCCAGGTTGTATTGTGTTTTGAATATTTAATTTCTAAGGTTAATGATATATATTCTTTCTCCTGGTCAGTTCATATGTCTCTCAAAACCACCAATAATTTTGAAGTTTGTACTACCACTGGATGTTTCAAACTTGTCATAAAGTAATTTCTCTAAGAGAAACTTTTATTCCTGTATCTTTAAAATAGGTGAATACGTGGCTGATGGAAGTTTTTAACGGAGATCAAGTCCCACTATACGAGCTCTCAGAAACCACCATTAGCTACCTTGAAACACTAATGAACACTTGTCGTGAAAGAAACCAAAACATGAGACTCCTACTTGAAAATATGAGACACTTTAAAACTGAGTATATTGGAGAAAGTAAGTTATATATACTTGTGATTATTTATTTCTGTATTTTGAGTGTTTTTTTCAGATGTTTTATTGTCTATTTTTATAACATTATTATTTTTTTGATAACTTGTTACTGGGGTGAATTTTAAACTGGAACAGCTTTATAATTTTTAGGAAAACATGTGAGTGACATACTGTATCAGTGTGGAATATCGGTTGAAAACCTTCCCCAAAGCACCCAGTTATGTGTCCAAGCTTTGGCTGCAACTGGAGTAGTTCTAGATGTAAAAATACCATCTCTTACTTGGTAGGTACATGTATAATTTTATGTACAACTTTTTGAGTTGATCTTGAGGAAGAAGTTGTTGTGATCTAACATTGAGTAAACTAAGTTGTATAAAATCTGATCTCTACGTTATAAATCCAGCTGGCATTCGTCAATGTACTGTTACCAGCAGAAAAAAACTGTACTGCTAGAATTTATAAAAAAGAAAAAGTGACTGTTATACAAAACTTAGTTATTTTTTACCCTCAGCCTGCTGTATGGGTTGGCAACTGCACAGAAAGACGTAGCAAAGACCATAGAGGACTGCAGTGGTGAGGAACGAAACTCGAGGATTCGAGAAATCAAGTACAAAAATGCATGGGAAAAAACTCAGCAGTTAAAAAGGTTTTATAGTATTTTATTTATTTAAAATGTAATTCTTTTAATATTACTAATACTTTGCAAATGTAGTAATGATTTTGTTTTGTCTAGAACTGTTTCTCAAAACATTATATTAGTACATGTAATAATTTTGTTTTGTCTAGAATTGTTTATAAAAACATTATATTAGTACATGTAATAATTTTGTTTTGTCTAGAATTGTTTATAAAAACATTATATTAACACAAATAATAATTTTGTTT
>NW_013673511.1:14426-17388 GCF_000517525.1 Limulus polyphemus
CGTTATATTAACACAAATGTAGTAATGATTTTGTTTTATCTAGAATTGTTTATCAAAACGTTATATTAACACAAATGTAGTAATGATTTTGTTTTATCTAGAATTGTTTATCAAAACGTTATATTAACACAAATGTAGTAATGATTTTGTTTTGTCTAGAATTATTTATCAAAACGTTATATTAACACAAATGTAGTAATGATTTTGTTTTGTCAAGAATTGTTTATCAAAACATTATATTAACACAAATGTAGTAATGATTTTGTTTTATCTAGAATTGTTTATCAAAACATTATATTAACACAAACGTAATAATGATTTTGTTTTATCTAGAATTGTTTATCAAAACATTATATTAACACAAACGTAATAATGATTTTGTTTTGTCTAGAATTGTTTATCAAAACATTATATTAACACATGTAGTAATGATTTTGTTTTGTCTAGAATTGTTTATCAAAACGTTATATTAACACAAATGTAGTAATGATTTTGTTTTGTCTAGAATTGTTTATCAAAACATTATATTAACACAAATGTAGTAATAATTTTGTTTTATCTAGAATTATTTATCAAAATGTTATATTAACACAAATGTAATAATGATTTTGTTTTGTCTAGAATTGTTTATCAAAACATTAAATTAACACAAATGTAGTAATGATTTTGTTTTGTCTAGAATTATTTATCAAAACATTATATTAACACAAAGGTAATAATGATTTTGCTTTATCTAGAACTGTTTATCAAAACGTTATATTAACACAAATGTAGTACTGATTTTGTTTTGTCTAGAATTGTTTATCAAAACATTAAATTAACACAAATGTAATAATGATTTTGCTTTATCTAGAACTGTGAAAAGTATTTCTTAACCTCCAGTAACATACATCCTGGGCCAGAAATCCAAAACTTTCCTTAACCTCATTAATGCACACATTGTGGACCAAAATCCAATACATTTTGTTCCTCATTAACACATTATGAACCAAGGATCCACTACCTTTCTTAAAACTTGTTAAAACACATCCTGGACTTAGAATCCAATACATTTTTTAACCTTTATTAACACTTTATGAACCAAGGATCCACTACCTTTCTTAAAACTTGTTAAAACACATCCTGGACTTAGAATCCAATACATTTTTTAACCTTTATTAACACTTTATGAACCAAGGATCCACTACCTTTCTTAAAACTTGTTAAAACACATCCTGGACTTAGAATCCAATACATTTTTTAACCTTTATTAACACTTTATGAACCAAGGATCCACTACCTTTCCTAAAACTTGTTAAAACACATCCTGGACTTAGAATCCAATACATTTTTTAATTTTTATTAACACTTTATGGACCAAGGATCCACTACCTTTCCTAAAACTTGTTAAAACACATCCTGGACTAAGAATCCAATACATTTTTTAATTTTTATTAACACTTTATGGACCAAGAATCCAATATCTTCCTTAATTCTTTTAACCTTTTTTCATACAGACTGATACGTTTCATATCACCTTGACTGGGGAAAGACATTTATGCCAAAAACATAAGGTAGCACTAAGCATTCCTCACAAAACCTTGTAAGATTTTGTTAAAATTTATAAGTATTTTGTACACAAAGAATGACATTATTTTAATTACGTCTTTCTTATAAAAACATTATTTATCTATAGTTCTTATTTGTCCTCAAACTGCTGAGTTAGATAGAGTGCAAGGTGGTTTTCATTTTAAATATAAAAATACTTTTATTTATCTTATAGTTTTCATATTTTATTTGCTTAACTTCTAGAACCTCCTAAATGAATATCAAAAGTTTTTTTAAGGTTGATGTTTATATTTAATTTTCTCTACCTTATCCCTAACTCTAGCTGTTATCGTCAACGTACAATGAAATGATTAAAATTAGGAAATAGAAAAAATTTACATACCTTTTATTTTTTTGTAGATTTTGCTTTTGTTATATTCATAATTTCAGTTCTTTTTCCTTTTCACATGTAGTTAATATTTTATGTTTTAGTTTCCTTTTTTGTCCTTTACTATTTATTATTCATCTCGACACAAGTCAACAGTGCCCTCTAGGCATATTATAGTGTCTCTGGTAGAGATGTGCAACCCTTTGGCAAAATTCTCGTGCACTGTGTTATATCATAAACCTTAAAAAATGTTTAAACCTTTCAGTTATACATTTTAAAACACAATTAACTAATGCAGTTTAATTGTATCTCTAACTATAACATATGTAGCTAAGAAACAAGTGTAAGTGCTATAGTCAATCAAGCAACCAACAATACTACAGTTAGTTAGATGTACTCCATGATGACAGTTGCATGCCAATTTTAAAATAACCACTCATAGATTTTAGTGTAAAACGAGCCCTTTCTAATGACTATAAACATGCGCATGTAACCTCTATATGTAGGCTATAAACCTCAAACAAATCTGTTGAATGAGGGTGTGGCACCTGTCAGGGGTTGACAAAATGTATTACTTGTTACACTGCATTCATCTAGAGACATTTGAAATGTACGTGTCATAAGGTTAAGTAAGCATCTTATTGTCTAGATGTACATTTACACAACTGGTAATGTATTATTGAAGATACAGAGAGCCAAAATAGAAAATTTTCATAGGTCGTTGGTCATATGACAATAGACCTGAAGTTTTAAGTACTTTTTTAAAGGTTTATTTTCAAATAAAAGATTTAAAACTTGGATAAAATAAAACTTCAAATCATAACATACATTATAATATTAATTTCATTCACATACGTTGATAGTAAAGGTGTTGAATTAAATATTGAATGTAACTCAGTGACTTGGACAGTGTTTAAAGGGGTACAATGTGTCAACCATATGGAAAGGGTTAACACACATTCTGGATCGAGGATCCAATACCTTCTTTAATTCTTTTAACACACACATTCTGGATCGAGGATCCAATACCTTCTTTAATTCTTTTAA
>NW_013673511.1:18387-22117 GCF_000517525.1 Limulus polyphemus
CTGGATTGAGGATCCAGTACCTTCTTTAATTCTTTTAACACACATCCTGGATCGAGGATCCAGTACCTTCTTTAATTCTTTTAACACATCCTGTATCGAGGATCCAGTACCTTCTTTAATTCTTTTAGCACACATCCTGGATCGAGGATTCAGTTCCTTCTTTAATTCTTTTAACACATATCCTGAACCAATAATTGAAAAGTAATTTTAACTCTCTTTAATACACATCTTGAACCCAGAAACCAACCAGGGTACCCAGATATGGCTTGAATATCTGGGTATTAAAAAAAAAAGACAACTTTATGCTTCTGGAAATGGCATAAAATAAATACATTTTTAATAACAGATACAACAAAGATCAACTGCAGTAGTAAGTAAAATGTTAAGAAATCCTGTTAATTTAAAACTTCTTATTGGTAGAATTTAATATGATAAATCTTCTAGTTGGATTATATACTGTTAATCTGTTTTCAATGTCCATTCTTCAGTTCTTGCCATGGACAGAAGTTGATATTTTGTAATCTTAACCACTTTCACTGTCTAATGTAGTGATCTAGTGATGGTCAACAAGTGGGATGACCAGCAGAAGCCTCATCTATCCAAGAAAGCAGAGCAAACAGAATTTCTGAGGAACAAAGTTAAAGAATACAAACAACAAATTAAGCAGTTCCAGGTAAAATTATTAGTTGACAAATTTATGGTTTTACTCGTACGGTCAATAAAATAAATTACAGATGTCGTATGTTGTAGGGAAGAGATCTGGGCAACTGTTGGCAGGCCTAACTATGAAGATGTAACCACTACAATGAACATACTGCTTTCAATGTCATTAGTAAAGATGCTGTATGTTGTAGGGAAGAGATCTGGGCAACTGTTGGCAGGCCTAACTATGAAGATGTAACCACTACAAGTGTTGGAGTCACTTTGAACAAAACTCCATATGGAACATAAGCAGTGTAGGGGTCACTTTGAACAAAACTACATATGGAACATAAGCAGTGTAGGGGTCACTTTGAACAAAACTCCATATGGAACATAAGCAGTGTTGGGGTCACTTTGAACAAACTCTGCACATTGTAGACTCACTTTCAGTGATTTGGAATATGTATTTTTTCATATTTCTGAATCATTTCAACTGAAAGTTCCTACTTTTATAAAAAGAATCAACCAAGTAATTAGTTGATAGTAATTAGTATAGCTAATTTACTCTTCTAAGATCTTCACATGTAAAGATTACGATTTATTGTTTCATCAGTTTGGTATTAATGCCATGGTTTACTACAGACACTTCAGTTTACTGAGATGTTAGGTGCCACATGTTCACAACTTGATATACCATAGTTTTAATTTAGCTGTAGTTTGTTTGGTTAAGTATATTTAACATAATATCTTACCTTATATCATAGTGTGTAATCTGTTGGTACTGTTATATCATAGGGTGTAATCTGTTGGTGTTGTTATATCATAGTGTGTAATCTGTTGGTACTGTTATATCATAGTGTGTAATCTGTTGGTACTGTTATATCATAGTGTGTAATCTGTTGGTGTTATTATATCATATGGTGTAATCTGTTGGTGTTATTATATCATATGGTGTAATCTGTTGATGTTGTTATATCATATGGTGTAATCTGTTGGTACTGTTATATCATAGTGTGTAATCTGTTGGTACTGGTATATCATAGGGTGTAATCTGTTGGTGTTATATCATAGTGTGTAATATGTTGGTGTTATATCATAGGGTGTAATCTGTTGCTACTGTTATATCATAGGGTGTAATCTGTTGGTGTTGTTATATCATAGTGTGTAATCTGTTGGTACTGTTATATCATATGGTGTAATCTGTTGGTACTGTTATATCATAGTGTGTAATCTGTTGGTACTGTTATATCATAGGGTGTAATCTGTTGGTGTTGCTATATCATAGTGTGTAATATGTTGGTGTTATATCATAGGGTGTAATCTGTTGGTACTGTTATATCATAGTGTGTAATCTGTTGGTACTGTTATATCATAGTGTGTAATCTGTTGGTACTGTTATATCATAGTGTGTAATCTGTTGGTACTGTTATATCATAGTGTGTAATCTGTTGGTACTGGTATATCATAGTGTGTAATCTGTTGGTGTTGTTATATCATAGGGTGTAATCTGTTGGTGTTGTCATATCATAGGGTGTAATCTGTTGGTGTTATATCATAGGGTGTAATCTGTTGGTGTTGTCATATCATAGGGTGTAATCTGTTGGCGTTATATCATAGGGTGTAATCTGTTGGCGTTGTATCATAGTGTGTAATCTGTTGGTACTGTTATATCATAGGGTGTAATCTGTTGGTGTTATATCATAGTGTGTAATCTGTTGGTGTTGTCATATCATAATGTGTAATCTGTTGGTACTTTTATATCGTAGTCTAAAGATCACTGTTAATTCTATACAGTAAAGAACTTGGTCAACAAATCTTTCATTGTCAAGACATGTTTATGTATAAAATGTATTTTATTTTCGATCTTTTATATTAGTTATATTTTATTCAAATATCTTCTTTTATCATTCATGATATTGTTCTTATAATTCACCTAATGTTTATCTGTTGTACGTGTTCACTCAACTTCAAGTAAACTTTGTTTTAAAATTTAAAATGTGATATACCTCAAAATAGAAAAAGGAACATGTTTTTTACAACAATATGTTGCATAAAGATTTATAAATAAAAGTATTTTCTAATATAAAATGATTGAGAATGTGCTTTTATTTTCTAGGATTCTCTACAGAGGAGAGGATGGAATCGAAACCTTAACCACCAAGAACTGGTTAAAACATCGGAGGTGAATCATTATATAAAAATATAGAAACTGTGGTTTCAAGTTTGATTATATGAACATATTATTCTGTCAATTTCAGTTATCATTTAAAAATATGATATACATTGTTTAATTATAGCAATAAATGTCTGTTTAATCTTTAGGAATTAAACAAATATAATTTTTTCATATGTATGTTTGAATAAGATGTACATTCTGTCTATTGGTGATGTGTAAAGAAAGAGTTGAAGTTGGTTCTGTCTGGACAAGATGTACATTCTGTCTATTGGTGATGTGTAAAGAAAGAGTTGAAGTTGGTTCTATCTGGACAAGATGTACATTCTGTCTAGTGGTGATATGTAAAGAAAGAGTTGAAGCTGGTTCTGTCTGGACAAGATGTACATTCTGTCTAGTGATGATGTGTAAAGAAAGAGTTGAAGCTGGTTCTGTCCGGACAAGATGTACATTCTGTACAGTGGTGATGTGTAAAGAAAGAGTTGAAGTTGGTTCTGTCCGGACAAGATGTACATTCTGTCTAGTGGTGATGTGTAAAGAAAGAGTTGAAGTTGGTTCTGTCTGGACAAGATGTACATTCTGTCTAGTGGTGATGTAAAGAAAGAGTTGAAGTTGGTTCTGTCTGGACAAGATGTACATTCTGTCTAGTGGTGATGTGTAAAGAAATTGTTGAAGTTGGTTTTGTCTGGACAAGATGTACATTCTGTTTAGTGGTCATGTGTAAAGAAAGAGTTGAAGCTGGTTCTGTCTGGACAAGATGTACATTCTGTCTAATGGTGATGTGTAAAGAAAGAGTTGAAGTTGGTTCTGTCTGGACAAGATGTACATTCTGTCGAGTGGTCATGTGTAAAGAAATTGTTGAAGTTGGTTCTGTCTGGACAAGATGTACATTCTGTTTAGTGGTGATGTGTAAAG
>NW_013673511.1:22729-24528 GCF_000517525.1 Limulus polyphemus
TTATAAAGTCTTCCACCAACTGGCTGATGTACAGTGCGTTTCTAAAGTCTTGCACTAACTGGCTGATGTACAGTGTGTTTATAAAGTCTTCCACCAACTGGCTGATGTACAGTGCGTTTCTAAAGTCTTGCACTAACTGGCTGATGTACAGTGTGTTTATAAAGTCTTCCACCAACTGGCTGATGTAGTGTGTTTATAAAGTCTTGCACCGACTAGCTGATGTACAGCGTGTTTATAAAGTCTTGCACCAACTGGCTGATGTACAGTGTTTATAAGATCTTGCACAGACTGGCTGATGTACAGTGTGTTTCTAAAGTCTTCCACCAACTAGCTGATGTACAGTGTGTTTCTAAAGTCTTGCACCAACTGGCTGATGTACAGTGTGTTTATAAAGTCTTCCACCAACTGGCTGATGTAGTGTGTTTATAAAGTCTTCCACCAACTAAACACACTGTACATCAGCCATTTTATAAACACACTGTACATCAGCCAGTTAGTGCAAGACTTTAGAAATGCACTGTACATCAGCCAGTTGGTGGAAGACTTTAGAAATGCACTGTACATCAGCTAGTTGGTGGAAGACTTTGTACATCAGCTAGTTGGTGGAAGACTTTATAAACACACTGTACATCAGCCAGTTGGTGCAAGACTTTAGAAACACACTGTTGCTGTAAGTATGAATAATAAACTAAAGAGTTATCTATGTTTACCAGCTGTAAGTATGAATAATAAACTAAAGAGTTATCTATGTCTACCAGCTGTAAGTATGAATAATAAACTCCAGAATTACCTATTTTTACTAACTGTAAAAAACAAAAACTTAATATATCTTGTTCACTGTTCTCCATATGTTCTATGTTGGTATTTGCAGAACCCAAACAAACACTAGATAACTGTTATTTCTGTTTCCATTTGTTCTAGTATGTGTGGAGGTTCTTAATAAAATAACCAGTCAATGTAAGCGACTTATATACGTGTTGAGATAGTAAACTTTTTTATTTCCAGTAATATGTTTTACGTGTTTGCAGTAAATGTGTAAATACAAGAAAGTAACTCGCTGAACACTAGGTCTAAAAGTGACTGTACTAGAACATTGGTTCTTTATAAGAACTCTATTGCTACAATGAATGATCTTAAAACAATCTATTATTAACTATTCGTATTGAAAACAATCTCTATAAAAAAAAATCTGTTTTAATGGTTGTGTCAAAATTCTGTCATTATTTGACTCATTTTTCTCACTTTGGCATTACTCGGTAAGAACATCTTGTAGAACATATCAAACTATGATATTAATTAGCTCATTTAATATGCACAATTATAATAAAATGGTTATCAAATATTGTAGAACATATAATATTAATTAGCTCTTTTAATATGCACAATTATAATAAAATGGTTATCAAATATTGTAGAACATATAATATTAATTAGCTCTTTTAATATGCACAATTATAATAAAATGGTTATCAAATATTGTAGAACATATCAAACTATGATATTAATTAGCTCTTTTAATATGCACAATTATAATAAAATGGTTATCAAATATTGTAGAACATATCAAACTATGATATTAATTAGCTCTTTTAATATGCACAATTATAATAAAATGGTTATCAAATAACTACATCACAAACCAGTATAATTTCTGTAAACAAAAATAACAATAAGATGCAGCACAGTTTTACTTGTTTCAAAGTCTTATGGTGCCACCTGGTGACTACTTTTTATGTGTATCACTTTGTTAAAGTTATCCTGGGCAAGACTTTATAAACACACTGTGGGTAAACATAGAT
>NW_013673511.1:25474-26770 GCF_000517525.1 Limulus polyphemus
GCAAGATCTTATAAACACTGTACATCAGCCAGTTGGTGCAAGACTTTATAAACAAACTGTACATCAGCCAGTTGGTGCAAGACTTTAGAAACACACTGTACATCAGCTAGTTGGTGGAAGACTTTAGAAACACACTGTACATCAGCTAGTCTGTGCAAGATCTTATAAACACTGTACATCAGCCAGTTGGTGCAAGACTTTATAAACAAACTGTACATCAGCCAGTTGGTGCAAGACTTTAGAAACAAACTGTACATCAGCCAGTTGGTGCAAGGCTTTGTAACCATGCTTTATATCATCCAAATTTATATATTTTTCTTATAAATTATTATTGTTTTATTCTATGCTAACTAGTTATTACTATTTAATATATAAATATATTGCAATCAAGTGAAAATAATGATAATAATTCACTATTTTGGTATCTCATATAATAATTTATATATTTCCATAGTTTATATATTTTGTAGTTTTTGGTATGTGTATAATTATTTCAACCAATTTTCTCTGAAGGATCGTGATCTCGTGAAAATCAAGATAGAAGAAGCAAGGATGGAGCTTAATGATCTAGAAAAGAAGATTTTTGAGAACGTAGAAAAATATTATGTGTAGTTTATCTGTATTTCAGTGTCGGTCAGTTTATTTGTCATGTAATGCTTACATGTTGCTCATAAACTTTCAAAATAGTTTTTTAAGAGAAGTAAATATGTATGAGTAAGTTTAATGAAATATATTTACTTCTGGATTTTATCTCCACTATAGATACAATAGTAATTAAATTCTTCTTCATTCTGTTTGTTCTTTTATACAATCCAGAGTTTGCTTGGAATACACTATGATGTTCAGTAGTAGATAATGTAAGATAAAGAAATAAATAAATAAAGATATTTGTTTAGATTTTGACATAGCCATCTTTTATTTCACGATAAATGAAGTATTTATTTTGATGAGTTTCACTAGGTTTCATCCAGAATCATGAGAACAGTATAATGGTTAGGATCTTGATAACTTAATAAATTAAGATACATTTTTATATTTATCAAAAAAACTGTCCGAAATCTCTCTGAAGTAACATTTTAGTTTACATGTAGCGTTTGTGTTTAAGTGAAACATCAAATACAGGCTTTTTAAATATTATATATAACAGTGAAAAGTAAATACATCACTAAATTATGGAGAATTATTATTTTATATGATCAACCTTATAAATGTAAGAATCCAGTGTTTGATAGGTCAGGGTAGTTACGTCAACCTTAAGAGTGTAAGAATCCAGTGTTTGATAGGTCAGGGTAGTTA
>NW_013673511.1:27295-34889 GCF_000517525.1 Limulus polyphemus
ATAGGTCAGGGTAGTTACATCAACTGTATAAATGTAAGAATCCACTGTTTGATAGGTCAGGGTAGTTACATCAACTGTATAAATGTAAGAATCCACTGTTTGATAGGTCAGGGTAGTTACATCAACCTTATGAATGTAAGAATCCAGTGTTTGATAGGTCAGGGTAGTTACATCAACCTTATAAATGTAAGAATCCAGTGTTTGATAGGTCAGGGTAGTTACATCAACCTTATAAATGTAAGAATCCACTGTTTGATAGGTCAGGGTAGTTACATCAACCTTATAAATGTAAGAATCCAGTGTTTGATAGGTCAGGGTAGTTACATCAACTGTATAAATGTAAGAACCTATCATACAGTGGATTCTTACATTCATAAGGTTGATGTAACTACCCTGACCTATCAAACACTGGATTCTTACATTTATAAGGTTGATGTAACTACCCTGACCTATCAAACACTGGATTCTTACATTTTATAAATGTAAGAATCCAGTGTTTGATAGGTCAGGGTAGTTACACCTTATAAATGTAAGAATCCAGTGTTTGATAGGTCAGGGTAGTTACACCTTATAAATGTAAGAATCCAGTGTTTGATAAGTCAGGGTAGTTACATCAACCTTATAAATGTAAGAATTCAGTGTTTGATAGGTCAGGGTAGTTACATCAACCTTATGAATGTAAGAATCCACTGTTTGATAGGTCAGGGTAGTTACATCAACCTTATGAATGTAAGAATCCACTGTTTGATAGGTCAGGGTAGTTACATCAACCTTATGAATGTAAGAATCCACTGTTTGAGAGGTCAGGGTAGTTACATCAACCTTATGAATGTAAGAATCCAGTATTTGATAGGTCAGGGTAGTTACACCTTATAAATGTAAGAATCCAGTGTTTGATAGGTCAGGGTAGTTACTTCAACTTCTAAATGTAAGAATCCACTGTTTGATAGGTCAGGGTAGTTACATCAACTGTATAAATGTAAGAATCGACAGTTTTATTTATGTGAGAATGATCTAATGTTACCTTAACCTAATAAATTGTTGTTTCTTAGATGAAGGTTTCATCAACCTATTAAACTAGGCCTAGCATGCCAAACTATGGATCCAATGTTCAGTGGTTTGTGCTTCATTACTGCCAAAAAAAAAGAAAAATCAAGCTCCACATTTATAAGAATGACATTCAAATCCCTCTGTTTGATTGGAGTAGCCCAAGAGTTGTTGGTGGTTGATTAACTGCCTTCCTTCAAGTCTATCACATCAAAAATAGGAACAAGTTGCACTCAAATAGTTTTGTAGAAAATTAATAAAGAACCACAAGATTATCGAATTGTTGGTTTATGCATCAAAATTACATCTTAATACACAGAAACAAACTTGATTCTTAGAGGATATGTCCTTAAAAAAATCAGAGAAGGATCTGAGTATCATTTATTATTATGAACTTGTAAGTCAGTATATATATATTTTCTTACATTTACACTTTTTCTGGTTCACTTTACGGGGTATTAAGGTTTATTTTTACCTAACTTGTGTCAACTTGTGAATAACTTTTCAGAATAAACACAGAATTTGAAGATTTGTATTGTGTAAATCATTATTTTTCCCTAATGTGAACACTTGCATGCAGCGATTTTACAGTAAATGTAAGTAACACTAAGCACTTTCCTGCCTTTAGAATACTTAGTTTTTTGCAAATATCAAACTAAATAAATAACTTTACGTCACTTACTACTATTAAAAGTGCAGGAGACCCGAATGTGTGTAGGTGGACAGATTGTAGCTATGGTTGGATTTTTCTATCATTATCAGGATTGTTAAAGTGCAGGAGACCCGAATGTGTGTAGATGAACAGATTGTAGCTGTGGTTGGATTTTTCTATCATTATCAGGATTGTTAAAGTGCAGGAGACCTGAATGTGTGTAGATGAACAGTTTGTAGCTGTAGTTGGGTTGTTTCTATCATTATTAGTACATTATCAGGATTTCCCAAATGCGGGATATCTGAATGGGTGTAGCGGAGCAGATTGTATCATCCTAGTTTTATTAGTATCAGGAGAAATGAGTTTGTAAATTTTATAGAAGTTATTATGATGTTTTGTAAGTGTTTATTATAATTAAATAGGGTTTCTTTGAGAATAGACATAACCTTACTATATATTTATCTGACAAAAAATGTAACTATATATTGAATATGTAATGTAAAGTTGATAAGAAGTCAATCTAAGCTTTAAAAGTGTTTGGATATCAAACCAGTGAAGGATTATGTTTTGAAACATGTTTGCTTATTTGCAAATTTTATGCTATGCAAAATAAAGTTGTGATATTGCCTGTTTTTTCTGACTGTATTCATCATTCAATTTAAACACCCCAAAATAATGCAAATGTCTAGCTATAGCTCAAAAGATTTTTTTAAAATTTAAATTGTGGAATAAACAGGGTTTCTAACATATAAGACGTTAAAAAACAGTATTCAGAAGAAAAAAAATGAATGTGAAAAATGTTATAAATTCAGTTAGTCGAAAAAATATCACACTAAACATTGAAATTTTAAGTATATCAAATATATGTTTGGGTTTATTGAGTGAATCGAAGTTGATAGGAATTCTTCATTGTCATATTGTAGAGATGATTCTCTCACTGACCATAAATAAATAATAAATGTGTTTATACGTAATATTACACTAAACTTGTAATGATAAGAATAATATTATTTTTTTAATATAGTTTCACTGATGATAAATCGCATTTGTTCAAAATATGAAATTTGAACAACATGATATTAGTCGTATTTCATATAGCTTGATGCGTTAATATATGTTTTCATATATTTTATTGTTTTTGTTTGTTGTACGGTGGCGCTGAATACCTTTATGGTAGTTTATGCCTATTAAATATACATAATGTCAATGAAAATCTAATTGTGTGGTACGACAGATCTTGCGCTTCGAAGTGTTGATTCGCGCTCACTACCGTAACAATTCTCTTATCCGTTTGAATAACTTTAGAGGGTGGACATGTTTAGAATCGGCAGTAAGAAGAATGTGAACAAGGAGTATACCTGCACAATCAGGCTTATCGATGATAACGAAGTTATCCAATGCGAATTCCGGGTAAGATTAGGCCTAATGCCGGCAGATCTTGTGTCACTGACCTAATTTAATGAAATCATTAGCACTGCTGTCACTCTGGTTCCTCACAAATGCAGTTTAGCAGCATATTGGATTTTCGGACATAAAATCACAGTTTTACGTTAATTTTGATACATGTGATTTGTTAAATGTTGATTTTTTTTTGAAAAAAATTAAAATGAAATTGTGATTTTATGTCCGAAAATCCAATATGGAATATAGGCTGCTAAACTACAAGTTACAGGTTCACCAACAGTTGTTTCGAGTCAATTTTTTCTTGATAGGTTTACGTGAATTTAAAATAAAATCTTATTTTTTATTTTGTCCAATTTCATTATTATTACTAATATTAGGAACAAAATTAGCTTAAGCAATATTATTATAATAATTAGTATTTATATATATATTATACATTTAATTACCATTAAAATCTTGAAAACTGGACTACTAGTAGTAGTTATTGTATAGTAGTAAGCAATGCATGCAGTATTATAAACCATTGTTGATATAAGCATAAAAATGATTTAAAAGTACAAAAAGGTAAGAATAAATTACAGTTGAAGGTATTTGAAATTGCAATAAGTGTTCAGAGAAATCGACAAAGAAAATTTAGAGCTTGATAAATTAATTTTAGGTTGTTTGATAATACCCAAGATCATTAAAGTTGCAGACTTTTGTTGTTGTTGTTGTTCAAGAACTACCAGCTATTTAAATATGTGTACAAAATTTGATGTAACAAATTTAACATTGGATGAATAAAGCTGTTAATACTTTTCATCTCATGAAATAGTTTATTCTTGAGAATTAATGTTAACTTTAGATCAGAACAAGCTATCTACTTAAAATGAAACTAAAAGTCAACATGGTAATAAGTGTACTTTTCTTATGTAAAAACAGTAAAATGTACTATTTCATCAGTTCATTACCCTTGCTTTTAATAATACAAGTTTTGGCCAACTGAGGAGACTTAGGTTGGCCTGAAATACATATTTTAAACTAACAGTGCAAATTAGTCTCTACAGTGAAAGAAAAATAATAAAATTAGTAGTACAGACACTACATAGAACAATCGTAGTTTATCATTATAACCACTAACAACCAATACTCAAAGCAATCCCTGTTAAATACTGCTGCTACAAAGATAAAAACTAATCATTACTACAATCATTACTTTGAACAAACCCAGTGAAGGACTACAACCATTACTTTAAACAAACTTGGTGAAGGACTACAACCATTACTTTAAACAAACTTGGTGAAGGACTACAACCATTACTTTAAACAAACTCACTGATGGACTACAACCATTACTTTAAACAAACTTGGTGAAGGACTACAACCATTACTTTAAACAAACCCACTGATGGACTACAACCATTACTTTAAACAAAATCAGTGATGGACTACAACCATTACTTTAAACAAAATCAGTGATGTTTAAAGTAATGGTTGTAGTCCAAAGTAATGGTTGTAGTCCTTCACCAAGTTTCTGAGTTTGTTCAAAGTAATGGTTGTAGTCCTTCATTGGGTTTGTTTAAAGTAATGGTTGTAGTCCTTCACCAAGTCTGTTCAAAGTAGTGGTTGCAGTCCTTCACTGAGTTTGTTTAACGTAATGGTTATAGTCCTTCACCAAGTTTGTTTGGGTGAAGGACTACAACCATTACTTTGAACAAACCCAGTGAAGGACTACAACCATTACTTTAAACAAACTTGGTGAAGGACTACAATCATTACTTTGAACAAACCCAGTGAAGGACTACAACCATTACTTTAAACAAACTTGGTGAAGGACTACAACCATTACTTTAAACAAACCCAGTGAAGGACTACAACCATTACTTTAAACAAACCCAGTGAAGGACTACAACCATTACTTTAAACAAACCCAGTGAAGGACTACAACCATTACTTTGAACAAACTCAGTGATGGACTACAACCACTACTTTGAACAAACCCAGTGAAGGACTACAACCATTACTTTAAAGAAACTCAGTGAAGGACTACAACCACTACTTTGAACAAACTCAGTGAAGGACTATAACCATTACTTTAAACAAACTTGGTGAAGGACTACAACCATTACTTTGAACAAACCCAGTGAAGGACTACAACCACTACTTTGAACAGACTTGGTGAAGGACTACAACCATTACTTTAAACAAACTCAGTGATGGACTACAACCATTACTTTGAACAAAACCAATGAAGGACTACAACCATTACTTTAAACAAACTCAGTGATGAACTACAACCATTACTTTGAACAAACCCAGTGAAGGACTACAACCATTACTTTAAACAAACTCGGTGATGGACTACTTTAAACAAACCCAGTGAAGGACTACAAACACTACTTTGAACAAACTCAGTGATGGACTACAACCATTACTTTGAACAAACTCAGTGAAGGACTATAACCACTATTTTAAACAAACTCAGTGGACTACAACCACTACTTTTAACAAACCCAGTGAAGGACTACCTTAAACAAACCCAGTGAAGGACTACTTTAAACAAACCTAGTGAAGGATTACAACCAAAAGTAAATCAATACAACAGTGTGCTGTGAGAGCAGCGTTCTGATCTACTAACCTCCCAGAATATGAAACGCTACCCCTGATTTCATGCGTTTAAAGGGTAAGGGATTTAATAATAATCCATAAACTAGTTTTTGGGTGTTTTGTAAATGATTTATATTCTATTATTTCTAATTATCATTGATAGTATTGGCTAAATTGTTTAGTTTATATATTTATTTTGCATTGTTTCCTTAATATATGGATTTAGGCTAACATTAAACCCCAAAGGTGTTATTTGAAATATGGTTAAAGGTACCCAATTGATAAATCAATGGTTTCTGATCATTATAAATGAGAATATATTAAATCAGCTTTATTTATTAGTTAGGTAATTTTTGGTTCGGATCCAGATAAGTAGTTTGATTTGGTTAGAAGGTAATGCTAATTTCAATGAATTGTACTTCACCATAAATTTATTTGATAAACTTTGAAGAAATATGAATTATTAATAGGTGTTGATTCATGAGGTAAGCTATTTCAGGAACTAATAAAGAGAAGTCTGTTTTAAAGCCGACTTGATCTTGAGATCTCGTGTTAAAATTTGATTTTTAATCTACATTTTATTTCAAGAACCAAATATTTTTTTGTTAAGACTTCAAGTATAAGACTGTTTCTTTCATTTGTTTTCAGCTTGTATAATTAAAATAATAAATTATTATTCAACGGCTGTACCTTTTTTCTTCACTCAGAAAAAGAATATTCAAATGAAATGTTCATCATTGATATGTTGAATATTTGTGGCCATGAGCTCATTCTTAATTTTGTTGTTGTTAATAGATAGTATTATCTTTAGTAATAGTGAGATTTGCTTTTCGAAGGAAGGTGTTAATTTTCTGTTGTACAACTAACAATGAAGGAAGTAAACATTTTTAGCAAAAAAATTTGGCAATTAAATTATGTTGATCATTTATGTAAGTTGTGTTGTCATTGCAGAGGGACCATAAGGGACAGTATCTCGTGGATTATGTATGTGATTCTTTAAACCTTGTGGAAAAAGACTATTTCGGACTTCGTTATGTTGACTTTAACAAGCAGCGGGTAAGAAATAATTCAATTTTGTTTGTAGACGCAAGACTAATAAAGAGTTTTGTTTATAAAAGTAAAGTTAATATTTATATTGTTGTGTTATTCTATTCCTTCAGTCATGTTTGATTTATGTGCTTGTTTATAATGGTAACAATAATGTTAATTTGAACATTTAAACAAAGAATAACTCAACGTCATCTCTTTACTTTGGATTATTTTCTTAAAATTTCGGTCATCTTGTCCTGTTTATCTGGTTTAGATTTTACAAAGAATAAACTCCAAGATTCCGTATCTGACTTGTGACAGTCGTTTCACTTTTACTTTATATGCATATTATCAACAACACTAGGTGGCATTCCATGTCCAAAATCTTTATAATATGCATATTGTGTGAGCAATATACCAAGCCTAATATCTTGCTGATATGCATGTTATCAACAATATAATGCAGCATTACAAGCTCAGGATTTTTCTGATTTGCATATTATCTGTAATAGTAGGAAATATTCCAAGCCCAAAATCTTACTGATTTGTCTTTGTCAATAATATAAGGCAGCATACAAAGCCCAAAATCTTTATATTGTCAGTAATTTAACCCTATGATGGCCAACTTAGTCAATTTGACAGACTTTGTTCTACAGTGTGATCATGAAACTATACACTGTAACTCTGAATGTGCTAAAAGTATCTTCAAGAAATTGGGCAGGTTTTTAGTAAATGTAGGGTTTTGTTTAGTTAGATCAGACACTGGTGTAACCTACACATATTGTTTGGTTTAGTTAGATCAGAAACTGGTGTAACCTACATGTAGTGTTTGGTTTAGTTTTGTCAGTTACTAGTGTAACCTACATGTAGTGTTTG
>NW_013673511.1:35866-37775 GCF_000517525.1 Limulus polyphemus
ATGTGTTTATATCTGTATTATGTTCACATCTGTAATATGTTTACATCTGTAATATGTTTACATCTGTAATGTGTTTACATCTGTAATGTGTTTACATCTGTAAAATATCTCAAATGTTTCAGTGTTCTTCATGATTTAACGTGACATAAAATGTAAATTGAAAGTTTACAAAGGTTTTTATAAATAAGTTTGATATATATTCTTATTTGTTTGTCCTAAGAACTGTAACAAAATTCAGCATTTTGCTGTTGAACTTTTTAGAAAAACTTTTTTTATTAATAATATTACAATAATATTTCAAATTTTATAGAGTAATTGTAATTTATATTTACTATTTCTACTTTGTTTTATTTTTTGTCTTTTAAAACAGGTGTAAGTTTTTAGTAATACCAGAAATTCAAAATTGTTTATGTAATACTCGTAATTTAACTTGTAGGTTTACAACCAATTATTTTTTGCTTTCGAGTCAAGTTTTATTCCCCAGAACCTCATCGAATGAAAGAAGAGATAACACGGTAAGTAATGATAGTTTTTTATCACTTTCTCATGAACAAAACAGTTAATCACAAAAGTATGATTCTGGATCAGTGATTTATGTTTGTTACAATTATAAGAGAAAATATTCTGTATAGTGAACATTCTTGAACACCTCTTTTAAAACAAAATTTCAAGAATCTTAATTTATAAAACATAACCAGTGTCTATCCTAATGAGTTATGTAAACTAACACCTTGCTAGGACTAGATGATCAGACGTTGACATGTTTTCAACTTCACAATGTCAACTTCTAGTTAGTACTAGACCATCAGATGTTGACATGTTTTCAACTTACACAGTGTCAACTTCTAACTGGTACTAGACCATCAGACGTTGACATGTTTTCAACTTACACAATATCAACTTCTAACTGGTACTACACCATCAGATGTTGACATGTTTTCAACTTACACAATATCAACTTCTAACTGGTACTAGACCATCAGATGTTGACATGTTTTCAACTTCACAATATCAACTTCTGTTTAGTACTAGACCGTCAGACGTTGACATGTTTTCAACTTCACAATGTCAACTTCTAGCTAGTACTACACCATCAGATGTTGACATGTTTTCAACTTACACAATATCAACTTGTAGCTAGTACTAGACCATCAGATGTTGACATGTTTTCAACTTACACAATATCAACTTCTAACTGGTACTAGACCATCAGATGTTGACATGTTTTCAACTTACACAATATCAACTTCTAACTGGCACTAGACCATCAGACGTTGACATGTTTTTAACTTCACAATATCAACTTCTAACTGGTACTAGACCATCAGACGTTGACATGTTTTCAACTTCACAATATCAACTTCTAACTGGTACTAGACCATCAGATGTTGAAATGTTTTCAACTTCACAATATCAACTTCTAACTGGTACTAGACCATCAGACGTTGACATGTTTTCAACTTACACAATATCAACTTCTAACTGGTACTAGACCATCAGATGTTGACATTACCCATTGTTTGCAGGTATCAGATCTTTCTCCAACTTCGCCGGGACCTCCTCCATGGTAGACTCTACTGTTGTCAAGCTGATGCTGCAATGTTGGCTGCGTTCATTATTCAGTGTAAGAACCACCCCGTTAAATCCTTATTTTTATTGACAGGCCTATAATCTTAACAGTAATATTGTGTGTTGTTTTATCATAAGTTGAAATACAGACCTATAATCTTAACAGTAATATTGTGTGTTGTTTTATCATAAGTTGAAATACAGGCCTATAATCTTAACAGTAATATTGTGTGTTGTTTTATTATAAGTTGAGATACAGGCCTATAATGCTAACAGTAATATTGTGTGTTGTTTTATTATAAGTTGAAATACAGGCCTATAATCTTAACAATAATATTGT
>NW_013673512.1:0-3040 GCF_000517525.1 Limulus polyphemus
CTTGTCCTTTCACCTCAATAGAAGTAATAACTAATTTTACATCTTGTCCTTTCACCTCAATAGAAGTAACAACTAATTTTACATCTTGTCCTTTCACCTCAATAGAAGTAACAACTAATTTTACATCTTGTCCTTTCACCTCAATAGAAGAGTTATTAAATTTTACATCTTGTCCTTTCACCATTACTTCTATTGAAACTAATTTTACATCATATATCCCTCAGAAGACAAAGAGTAATTAATCATTCATCTTATACAAGAAATGATTCCAAACACATTTACCAAGTTGAAATTCACCCTTTATACACAGTAAATGTGACGTATAAACGGTGTGGAATAGTTTGTGGACTCGACCCTTTAGAATTCTAAACTGAAACACTGTCGTGTAAGCAGACAAGGCAATAAAAAGTGGACGCCATGTCATGGTACGATGACTCCTACCGCCTTCGATATCAAATAATAGTAAAATCAGTTTAAATGCTAAAAAACATATTTCCTTATTAACAAGCGCGGCTTCAATAAATACCAACTTACATCTCGGTTTTGTGAAAGGCACTGTCTTTCCTCTCTCTTTTTTTCTTTCTTTCATGTTTCGAAGTTTCTGTTACTTTAACTGGCGGCTCTTGCAAGTATCAGATTTCTCGTGTAGAAGATAGCTGTCTACTTTATCTTGATTAATTATATTAAACTGGCTAAATGACAGATTTTATATAACCAAACTGTATAAAGGCGAGACTTGAAGAAACTTTGTTATTTGTTGAATTTCGCGAAAAGAATCACCATGTCTATCTGAGCATTACCCGTCCGTAACATTGGAGTGATGGGCCCACTTCCAAACCTTTGGCTGAAAAGTGGAATTTGACCGTCACTCTTATAACGCACCTACAGCCCCATAGTGTGGAAACGAGATTATCTTTTATTTTATGGAATTTCAGATCTACAGTCCAGCACGCTAACCACTGGGCTGAGCTCTGCGAAACTGATGAAAATCGTTTAGGATAAAATTATATATACCAATAGCGATAATAGTTGTTATCATGTTTAGTTCAAGAACATCAATATTATTCAAGTTTTAGTAAGGGAGCCTTCAATAATCAGTCACAACAGAGTCATGAAATACTTGGTATGTATCACCTACGCTTGAACCTAAGGTTATCGAAACCTATTAAGCAAAAACTTATTATAATAATCATTAATAAACTAACAAAACATTTTATTAGTGCGATCTGCTTAGAGAACAATAATACACAGTAGAATAAATTTGTTCCAATTTGTGAAAACGAAATATTGAGGCAAAATAGCAGCTGTATTTCTATCATTAAAATAGTGAAATCAAACACAAGATACTGGCAGAAACACCTAAGCTCCGAACTTGAAATGTAGGTCTAATCCTCTGTGACTGCTACATTAAATAGAAAACTGAAGAGCAGAGAAGAAAAAAGGCTTGATTTATTCAGATTAATATAGGTCCTACATCAAACGGCTTGCAACATAGGCCTAAAATCAAACAGCTCGTGATACAGACCTACCTTTAATATAGGCCAAACATCAAACGGCTGGCGAAACGGGCCTAACTTTAATATAGGCCTAAAATCAAACAGCTCGTGATACAGACCTGCCTTTAATATAGGCCAAACATCAAATGGCTTGCGATACAGGCCTAACTTTAATATAGGCCTAAAATCAAACAGCTCGTGATACAGACATACCTTTAATATAGGCCTAACATCAAACGGCTTGCGACAAAGGACTAACGTCAAACGGCTTGGACAAAGGACTAACGTCAAACGGCTTGCGACAAAGGCCTAACTTTAATATAGGCCTAACATCAAACGGCTTGCGACAGTAGGCCCAACTTTAATATAGGCCTAACATCAAACGGTTGCGACAAAGGCCTAACGTTAATATAGGCCTAACATCAAACGGCTTGCGACAAAGGCCTCAGTTTAATATAGGCCTAACATCAAACAGCTTGAAACAATAGGCCTAACATGAAACCAGAGAGAAGCGTTCTCGTCTTCCTCAAGTTGCAGTTTACTTTAGTCGGAAACTATTTTGTATTTTATAAAAGTGAAGTTTAGTCTTCAATTTTTACGATATAATATCAGGCTTATATTAATGTTTCTAGTTACTGAAGGATCGATGAGACTACATAAGGCAGAATTTATCGAACTTCCGCTAAGTTTTACAAACAAGTTTTAACAAAATGTGGACAGTATTTCTGTTAATATGCAAAATGTTAGTATTCATATGAAACAACTATTACCTGCTTAACATAAAAGTTAATATATTATTTACAACAGGTGCCTTCGGGTAAAGAAATATTTGACGGATATGAAAATAAGATTCGATAATGTGTTTGATTTTATAACGACCAGAGCTAATAACCTCATCAAATTGACTTGCTTTGGACACAATCCCTGAATGTAGCGCCTAAACTTTTTTAAAAACATCACCACTAATTAAAGCTTCAATACATAAATAAAACATCTTTTTTGAGTCAGTTGGTATTACAATATATCCAATCAAAATGCGCCCTCTGTGTTTAGTAAAAGTTATCTTAGCTGCTCAACGTTCCAACTTATTTTTTGTTGTTGTTTTTAGGAGAAGTATACATACATAGAGACTTCTTCGGGAGAAGTATACCCATACAGACACATGCTAAAATAATTATATACACAACAAAATACAAAACTGGAGCAGTAGTTTGATAATTACTTGTTCAGAAGATGAATACAAAGGCTTGTTCAGGAGAAGAACCAGATAAAAGGCTTGTTCAGGAGAAGAACCAGATACGAAGGTTTGTTAAGGAGAACCACACATACATGTTCTTCAAGACAAAGTCACTGGCTGAAACTTTATGTATATTGAAAGTTTTTTCTGGAAATATGTAGGTTGTTTTTATTTGTAAAAGTTCACTATTCCAATTAGTACTTTGAAGATTTAAAATTTTGCACAGTAACTGTAATCCATCTGAAGTAACTACACCTTCTCGATAGTTTGGATATGGTATGGAATAAACAGCAACGTTTAGTTTTAA
>NW_013673512.1:3061-16114 GCF_000517525.1 Limulus polyphemus
CTACATTACAGTAGATCTAAGTGTGAGTTTTTCTAACAATTGTGCTACACTAAGAGAGTAATTCTGATTTGTTCTAAGTACGACAGACTTAAAAGCAGCACAGTTTACGTGATAACTAATTCAATATGTGTTGTTATATTTATATTGAAAGTTTTTTTCTGGAAATATGTAGGTTGTTTTTTATTTTGTAAAAGTTCACTATTCCAAGATTTAAAATTTTGCACAGTAACTGTAATCCATCTGAAGTAACTACACCTTCTCGATAGTTTGGATATGGTATGGAATAAACAGCAACGTTTAGTTTTAAATCTAAAAATATCAACCTTTTTTAAGTTGAAGTACAACTAGCAACCGAATCTGATGGAATAACTTCTGGCTAGACAGCTACATGTAGGTCCTACTTATTTAATACTATATTACACAAATATAAATATATTCCAGATTTGTTAGTTAATCAGATAAAAATATACCAACAACAGTTTCAAATCATAAAGTGCCACAGCCTGAAATTATCAAACTTTACATAAAAAAACAAATCAACGAGTATCCAGAGCAGAGCACACACGCACGCGAAGAGGAAATATTTTGTTTTTCAGACGAAAAGCTCCCAGAATGATCTCTGCCAATTACGATTATAAATGTCAAAAACTGTTATAAGGAAATCAATTTAGAACAAAATGACTAACTCTGAAGTACAATATATCTTTCAGAATATCTGTACTTCAAGATCTTGCATATTTTAAATCGATAATTCGATATGTAGTGAGTTGTTTCTGTCCAATTAGAGCACAATAAACAATTTCGTGATCTGATACTTTGGAGTTTCAATATTCAATTTTATGGACACCGTTCAATCAAGAGACTAAAGCCAGCATGTTTGGTTCGCCTATTCAACTTCTGCATATTTGTAGCGTTTATTGAAACGCAAAGACATTTTTATCGAATTTAAAATAATACTTTGACAGGACGTAAAACCGGCATGATGGTGATGTGTTCATACTCCTTGGAGTTAACGCTCTACACCGGAAGCTAAACGTGCTTGCAGTGTTAATAACAATCCGAAAACTGGTCAACGTACAAACCTTGACCACAAAGTGTTCAAATTGATGACTTGTGTGATTTAAATTGTAACTAGAACATAAAATAACCGTGTTATCAAAGCTTCCTAGACAAACATTAATTGAATGTCGTTTATATTATATAAGGATCAGGAAATTAAACATCAACTAGTTTATCAACAGTTACTATATTACTTTTTACCGATATTATTCGACATCGACTCACTTCTGCAAGTATTTCAACAAAAACCTTAAAAACAGTAAGAACAAGGAATTCCAATACATAGTTCTGGTATTCTACTTAACAGACTTCAACTGACGACTTCTGGTTTCAGTTTAACCAAACACCACATCCATTTGGACCGAGAGTAGCCTACTGTTTTCAGTCTGGCTGCGGACTGAAGGGTCCAGTATATTCTATACTAGTACACTCACTAATACCGTTTGTTTGTATCAAAGCTATTTGCTGCTGTCCTCGTTTTTTTTAATTGCAGACCAAAGGAAAGGCAACTGACTAGCATCACTAACCGCCAACTATTGGGCTACTCTTTACCAAAGAAGAGTGGGATTGACCATCACCTTATAACGTCTCCACAGCTGAAAGAGTGGGCATGTTTGGCGCCGGGTTTCAACCCCTCCACCAGACCATCAACCAAAATAAACATTATCAAAAAAAAACTGGATTAAAAAATATATATTAAGCACTTTTTCAACGTATGCAGAATAAATGCTTATGAATAAAAAACATAAAAGATAAAGTATTATATCCCTATACACCTCTCTCCTCCCACTTTTCAGGCTATTAAAAAATAAATAAAAGCGCTGTGAAAAAACTATTTAAATTTAAGAGTCCAGGAAATGTTGCAATGAAAGATGTGTACATAAGAGTGATTCTCTACACAGTTTTCCAGCTCCCCACCTCTCTCTTTCTTTAAATACCCCCAAAAGTAAATACCCCCCAAAATCCTTCAAAATGTCCATTCATAACAGAGTGCAATTTTTACCCCAACAGTAACTTTAAGAGTTTACTGCTAGATGGCGCAACGTGCATTCAGTTATAGCCAGATTTTATGCATTCTCTGCGGTTTTCTGCAATAACTTGTATATTTAAAATACAGAGTTTTCGTATCTATACTTCTCCTTTAAAAGTTGGGGATCCAAATTCCCACCTCATTTAGCTAAACGTTCAACACAGTCTGATACTGTGTAATATGTCAGCTTCAATATAATACGTCATAAAGTTTTCAAAATATCAAAGAAACGAACAAAAATTAATCTTGCACAAAGGAACTGTACAAATTACTTACAGACAAAGAACATTGAACACAAAAAAAGGCTAGTTTTTAGTAAAAGAAACCGTATATCTTTGGATACCAACGTAAAAGGTCTAACTGTAACTGATACTGTATTAAACAGACCGCCTGCCGCCATTTTTATTTCAGTTCATAAATAGAGATCCAATGGAGTACAAGTGTTCTCTTATCACGAATTTTATCTCCTTCCAAGTCTCATGTACCCCCGTTAATGAAAACAATAATATTCCAATCTTTAATACCAAGCTATGTCCCTACTCACGTATATTCTTCCTGATAACTTACCAAAGTACGTTAAAATAGCTGCTGACGTTAACGTCTCTACATACGGTTACAACTAATATCAGTTTCTACTAATATTAACGTCTCTACATACGGTTACAACTAACATCAGTCTCTACTAATGTTAACGTCTCTACATACGGTTACAACTAACATCAGTCTCTACTAATATTAACTTATCTACATACGGTTATAACTAACGTCAGTCTCTACTAATGTTAACGTCTCTACATACGGTTACAACTAACATCAGTCTCTACTAATATTAACGTCTTTACATACGGTTACAACTAACACCAGTCCCTACTGATATTAACGTATCTACATACGGTTACAACTAACATCAGTCTCTACTAATATTAACGTCTCTACATACGGTTATAACTAACATCTGACTCTACTAACGTTAACGTCTCTACATACGGTTATAACTAACATCAGTCCCTACTGATATCAACGTCTCTACATACGGTTATAACTAACATCAGTCTCTACTGATATTGTCTCTACATACGGTTATAACTAACATCAGTCCCTACTAATATTAACGTCTCTACATACGGTTACAACTAACATCAGTCTCTACTGATATTCTCTACATACGGTTACAACTAACATCAGTCTCTACTAATATTAACGTCTCTACATACCGTTATAACTATAACCGTATGTAGAGACGTTAATATTAGTAGAGACTGATGCTAGTTATAACGGTATGTAGAGACGTTAATATTAGTAGAGACAGATGTTAGTTGTAACCGTATGTAGAGACGTTAATATTAGTAGGGACTGATGTTAGTTGTAACCGTATGTAGAGACGTTAATATTAGTAGGGACTGATGTTAAACTAACATCAGTCTCTACTAATATTAACGTCTCTACATACGGTTATAACTAACATCAGTCTCTACTGATATCAACGTCTCTACATACGGTTATAACTAACATCAGTCTCTACTGATATTGTCTCTACATACGGTTATAACTAACATCAGTCCCTACTAATATTAACGTCTCTACATACGGTTACAACTAACATCAGTCTCTACTGATATTGTCTCTACATATCGTTATAACTAACATCAGTCTCTACTAATATTAACGACTCTACATACGGTTATAACTAACATCAGTCCCTACTAATGTTAACGAATCTACATACGGTTACAACTAACATCAGTCTCTACTAATATTAACGTCTCTACATACGGTTATAACTAACATCAGACTCTACTAATGTTAACGTCTCTACATACGATTACAACTAACATCAGTCTCTACTAATATTAACGTCTCTACATACGGTTATAACTAACATCTGTCTCTACTAATATTAACGTCTCTACATACGGTTACAACTAACATCAGTCCCTACTAATATTAACGACTCTACATACGATTATAACTAACATCTGTCTCTACTAATATTAACGTCTCTACATACGGTTACAACTAACATCAGTCCCTACTAATATTAACGTCTCTACATACAGTTACAACTAACATCTGACTCTACTAATATTAACGTCTCTACATACGGTTACAACTAACATCAGTCCCTACTAATATTAACGACTCTACATACGGTTACAACTAACATCTGTCTCTACTAATATTAACGACTCTACATACGGTTACAACTAACATCTGTCTCTACTAATATTAACGACTCTACATACGGTTACAACTAACATCTGACTCTACTAATATTAACGTCTCTACATACGGTTACAACTAACATCAGTCCCTACTAATGTTAACGACTCTACATACGGTTATAACTAACATCTGTCTCTACTAATATTAACGTCTCTACATACGGTTATAACTAACATCAGTCTCTACTAATATTAACGTCTCTACATACGGTTACAACTAACATCAGTCTCTACTAATGTTAACGAGTTAATATTAGTAGAGACAGATGTTAGTTATAACCGTATGTAGAGAACACTCATCACAAACTGTTAGGTTATCCCAGTCTGACCGAATGGTGGGGTGTAGTCGTAACTCTCACAAAGCACCCACGGCAACGGTCCTCTAACCATATATTATCGGAGTCACAGTCCGGGTACGTTAATCGCTGGAACACGATAACTGTTATCTTATGAACCTCAGATATTAACAACTCTCTAAGTAAAGGATGCTGGATGGAAAAGTCTAAAGTTATGGGTTTGATATAGAGTCTTCTGGAATTTCCAATTTTTACCTTTTGATCTTCAAAACGTGCGTCTACTAAACAAAATGTTTAACAAATGTTATATGTTAATGTTTACAACTGAATTTCCCCCCAACATTTTGACTCTCCTTTCAAGTTCCCCGAGTTTTACAGGTTCGTGACCACCCCCTATTTTACTCAGGATAACAAAATACATGCACGAGACTATAAATATCGTTTTAAACAACGTATAGGACGAATAAAAACCTAAGCTTAAATTATCTGAAGATTCCTATAAAAACATATACCAGTGTGAGTGTACTTCTATATTCCAGCTACAACAGCAGGAAACCGATTTGAATCCGCGGCTGGCGACATTTACGTGCAATACAATCTAGTGTTACACATCTGTTGAACTAACTGAACGATCCCCGAGGCGGAAGTTGACGAGTCGCAGGTGCTGTTTCCATTAACTCCACGCCCCCCAATCACTGGCTGGTGTGGGCAGAATCGGAATAAGATGTACGCGTGTTTCTAAGATATCAGAAAGTGTCTATCGTGAAATCGAAATTTATCTTCAAACTGGAAAAAAAAGAAGGCAGATCCAAATTCAAGCCATAGGTTTCTAAAGACGCTTGCTTTAATATAACATTCGCAATCAGAAAAAGGTCATCATAGAATCTTTAAGATGAATTGCTCCACCTACCGGTTTGAAATAAAAATGTCAGAAACTGTCGATTCATAAAGATGCTTGCGTGATCTGTTTTTATATCTATTTGTTTATTATCATTCTAAAAGATAAAAAGGAACAAATTTGATTTAATAGTACGTGTAAAGTTTATTGTGTGTATTCATCGCAAATAACGGGTGATAAAAACACATCTAAAACTTTTGCTAATTTTCTCAATCATATGATGCATTAAGCAGTAAAGAAGCTTGTTGCTTCAATGTATCGAACAAAAGAAACAAAAAATACGTTAAAAATTCATTGAGGAAGTAACATCCGGGTAATAGTTGAGAATCGCGAGACAGAAACTAGTTTTATGTTGATATTCTACACCATCATTCTTTAATAGCTTTGACGGAACTATTTTTTATCAGAATTATATGATAGGTGCTGGACATTAAATAATAACCCACGTTTAGCAAATACTTGAATACAGAATAATTAATCATGAAATCATATTTGACTTTATTATTATTTAGTGATTCATTCTTGGAGTTAACAGTTAGTCAGAAATATTCAGCAATTAAATGGTTACCGCGCAGTAAAGGCCTAGATGAAGAGAAAGTTAAAGAAACTGAATAATTCGAAGCCCCAAAAAAACCTATACAACACTTCGAAGCCCCAAACAACCTATACAATACTTCGAAACCCCAAACAACCTATACAACACTGCGAAGCCCCAGACAACCTATACAACACTTCGAAGCCCCAAACAACCTATACAACACTTCGAAGCCCAAACAACTTATACAATACTTCGAAGCCCCATACAACCTATACAACACTTCGAAGCCCCAGACAACCTATACAACACTTCGAAGCCCCAAACAACCTATACAACACTTCGAAGCCCCAAACAACCTATACAACACTTCGAAGCCCCAGACAACCTATACAACACTTCGAAGCCCAAACAACTTATACAATACTTCGAAGCCCCATACAACCTATACAACACTTCGAAGCCCCAAACAACCTATACAACACTTCGAAGCCCCATACAACCTATACAACACTTCGAAGCCCCAAACAACCTATACAACACTATAGAAAACAAAAAAATCATTATAGAAAATACAAACATTCATTTTAATGTATATCCGAAATCGACTGATCGCGAACATTATCAATGACTGCTTGCAATATATAGGGTAAGAGCAAGAATCTCTGAAACTTTCAAAGGAGCATGGTAATGGGTGACCATCTAGGTAGAACATTTTTCGCTACCTGATCTGAGGTATTAAAGACTGAGACAAAAATTAACGTGGACAAACCTATAAGTTACAAAATCTGACCTTAGATCGTGTCTCAATTGATCGATATCTTCAATAGTGATCAGATCAATTTACCACGTTAACGGCGTTACACAAACTGTTATAATGTTGCAGCCAATGACTGACTAGAACATTGGATATAATCAGAAGAATCATTTCCCTTTTATATACCGATGATATAGTAAACATATCGAGTAAAGCACGATATCAGGCTGTGGTTCTGATAAAGTGACCGAACAGTGCAAATGATAACCTCAAACGACTTTTCATAGGATTTGATTTGATTTTTGTGGCATACACTAGACTACATCACGAAACTTTAATGTACCAACTTTTTATAGAAGAGAATAAATATCGGGAGGTTCATGTTTCTACCCCACAGAGTCCCATAAAATAAATCCCTTACAGCCCCATAATTCGCAATAAAATAACTCAGTAAACATTGAATCAGTTTGGTGTAGTCAAGTAAATGTTTCACAGTAACTGAAAGTCTTAAAACATAGAGTTACAATAAAAACGATAGAGGTTACATAATTCACACACATCTGTTTAAATATATAAAACAGGAACGTTCTCTTTTTTATTCTACATTCTAGGATGATAATCTGTGTATCAAGTCACAGAATGGTGCGGACGATAATCTGTGTATCAAACCACAGAACGGTAAGGACGATAATCTGTGTATCAAACCATAGAACGGTAAGGACGATAATCTATGTATCAAGTCACAGAATGGTGCGGACGATAATCTGTGTATCAAGTCACAGAACGGTAAGGACGATAATCTGTGTATCAAGTCATAGAATGGTGCGGACGATAATCTACGTATCAAGTCACAGAATGGTAAGGACGATAATCTGTGTATCAAGTCACAGAATGGTAAGGACGATAATCTGTGTACCAAGTCACAGAACGGTAAGGACGATAATCTGTGTATCAAACCATAGAACGGTAAGGACGATAATCTGTGTATCAAGTCACAGAACGGTAAGGACGATAATCTGTGTATCAAACCATAGAACGGTAAGGACGATAATCTGTGTATCAAGTCGCAGAATGGTAAGGGCGATAATCTGTGTATCAAGTCACAGAATGGTAAGGACGATAATCTGTGTATCAAGTCACAGAATGGTAAGGGCGATAATCTGTGTATCAAGTCGCAGAATGGTATGAACGATAATCTACGTATCAAGTCACAGAATGGTAAGGACGATAATCTGTGTATCAAGTCATAGAATGGTAAGGACGATAATCTACGTATCAAGTCACAGAATGGTAAGGACGATAATCTGTGTATCAAATCACAGAATGGTAAGGACGATAATCTGTGTATCAAGTCACAGAATGGTAAGGACGATAATCTGTGTATCAAGTCACAGAATGGTAAGGACGATAATCTGTGTATCAAGTCACAGAATGGTAAGGACGATAATCTGTGTATCAAATCACAAAACAATAGAGATATCAACTTACAATTTTGACAAGTGCTTTTTCCTGATCTATGATTTACTAAATCTGTTGGTATAAAGCTCAGTACTTTTCAAACAAACAGTACAGCAGCCCCTTTTAATTCGGAGTACTGAATTATATGATTAGAGGGGTGACAGCTTTTATTATAAACACATGTCAGAATAATAGAACTGAAGGGATGTTAACAAATCCGTTTCATATAAATTACAAAACGTTGATTCAAATATGGAAAGGGGGAGTCGTATGTAAGTGTCTTGTCTCTCTCCCCACAGAAGGACAAACAGTTTGAAGGAGGTTAAATTTATATGGTGTATTAGAAGCAGATTACTTAGAATAATTACATTAAATATATATACACACACAGGGGCGTCGACATAAAGCAAATACTCCTACGCAAGGGTTTGTTGGCTGAGCCCCATGAGGTGCGTCACCCTTGAATATATATATATATGAGCGTAAATAGTAATCGCACCCATTAAATTGCACCTTGATATTTATAAACCGTATTCAGATAGTGTAAGGTCAGCCTCAGGTACCGTTAAAATGTCAGTGAAAATTAAAACAATTTCAGAAGGGGCATACCCCATCATTATTTCCCTGCTACAAATATATTTTCATCTCCAAAAGTAGCACCTATACCCCCTCCCGCCCCTTTTCTGGGTTTCTGCTTAGGCCCCTGTACATTTTCCTTAGATATGACTAGCCTGACAGGTACTTAAGAGAAACCACATGCCAATGTCCTTACTAAGCCTACTTAGTGATGAGATAAATCGCACATGTTCGGCGCTACTAGATCAGCCAGTACATAAACTGTAACGAAATAGCATACTGCATTCTTTTGGTGTTTACCCAAATGAACAGAACACACAGGGGGAAATACTCTCAAACTAGGGAAGTGCAGACGATCGACTATAATAAAGCAACAAATGTTTCTCATTCAACAACAATTCTGTCTTCTGATCGACACAGTTAAGAGACTGGCCGCCTACACGCGGACAACACAAATGAAATATATCAATCTATATACACAAACATAACTAATGAAACGACCCGAGAAGCTGTAGCTAAATCAATACTACTGAGCAAAGGACAACCGGTCAACAGCACAAGTAGCTAGTGGGAACCGGTCAACAGCACAAGCAGCTAGTGGGATTTATAACACGGTAACTACAAAAACAACTCCGATGAGAGTATTCTACTTCTAGGAATTGTATCTACCAATTATTGGACCCCCATTTTATTTAGTCTCCAAATATAGTGACAAAGTATTGTCCCCGATCTTCAAGTAAACTGTCAAAGTATTGTCCCCGATCTTCAAGTATACAGTCAAAGTATTCTCCCCGATCTTCAAGTATACAGTCAAAGTATTGTCCCCAACCTTTAAGTAAACTGTCAAAGTATTGTCCCCAATCTTCAAGTATACTGTCAAATTATTCTCCCCGATCTTCAAGTATACTGTTAAAGTACTGTCCTCAATCTTCAAGTATATTGTCAAAGTATTCTCCCCGATCTCCAAGTAAATTGTTAAAGTACTGTCCTCAATCTTCAAGTATACTGTCAAGGTATTGTCCCCAATCTTCAAATATACTGACAAAAAGTACTGTCCTCAATACGGACTGTTGTGGTTTAGGTGAGAAATAACTGTGGATTAATTATAATGTACTATATATATACTGTCATTAGTAACCTTTAAATTACCTCAGAAGTTAGAGAAAGTGTTTTCAAAAAACCTAACCAAGTATTTAACTTTGTTACTAAACTAACAACCACTAAATACTATTGTCGTACCGTTTGTTACGTCTAACAGTATGTTTACTGGGTAACGTGGTTTTATAGTACCTTTGGTACGTCTAATAGTATGTTTACTGAGTCATGTGGTTTTATAGTACCTTTTGTTACGTCTAATAGTATGTTTACTGAGTCATGTGGTTTTATAGTACCTTTTGTTACGTCTAATAGTATGTTTACTGGGTCACGTGGTTTTATAGTACCTTTGGTACGTCTAATAGTATGTTTACTGAGTCACGTGGTTTTATAGTACCTTTTGGTACGTCTAATAGTATGTTTACTGGGTCACGTGGTTTTGTCGCACCTTTTGATACGCCTAATAGTATGTTTACTGGGTCACGTGGTTTTTTCGCACCTTTTGATACGTCTAACAGTATGTTTACTGGGTCACGTGGTTTTGTCAGTTCTTGCATATATTAAAATGTCAGATTTGATCATGTTTAATGAAAATTAATACAAAGGTAGGCTTCAGAATTTTAGAGGTACCCCGACTTATGAATTCAGCTTCAAATTGATGAACTAAAACCTACAATTGATACGATAGTGCTGTAATATTTAAACTGACACCATTCTTATAGAGTCACTTCTCACACGTGTGACCTATGTTGTTCAAGTCTAATGTATAGGTTTGATTTGAATTTCGCGCAAAGCTGCACGAGGGCTATCTGCACCTAATGTATAGGAAGTGGCTTTTTAATATAACGTTGTTTGTTTGTTTTGTTGTCAATCGCAAGGGGCTATCTGTATCGAAACCCGATTTTTAGCGTTACATTACTACCGAGCCACCGGAGGCTGTTACAGAAGTAAAATAATCATAGCAATATGTAATTTGGAGTACCGTATGAATGACTAACTTCGTTTCTGACTAAGTCACATGTCAGTCACTAATATAATGTAGTCTGAAATGCTCGTGCATCACCCATCACTGCTAGCAGTGATTAATGTTTAGTCATTTTATGTTGTTGAGAGAAAACTTTCTTGTCAATTAATAAAACTGTAAAATTTATGATAATCGAGTGGAAATATCTCCAATAAAATAAAATAAAAATGCCTTTGGTGTTAATGCCGCTTCTAATGAAAGCGGTTCTGAAGATGGAAAAAGTACTGATGGTGAAGATTCAAAGAAAAAATAGCTCGGATGAGGATGGCTTTGAGGATAAAAAAAAGTAAAGCAATTAAAAAGTCCAACATTCGCGGACGAATACATGTCTTTACCACGAAATCCCAACATGGCCAATTATGAGACCAGAAAACTGTCTGTATCACTGCATGAGTTATCTTTGTACCAAATCCAAAATTATGCTTTCCTCGCACGAAAATTGAGAAAAAGACATAAATTTCAAGACTGTCCATATCTCTGTTTGGGTCCTACAAAGTGTATCTTTGTACCAAATCTCACGTAAATTACTCGAAAGTAATAAACCAAAACCCCTAAAGTTATGGGTTTATTTAACCTTTTGAACCCCCTAAAATGACCAAAAACGGGCATATCCCACGTTTTTGTAAAAAAAAAAGTATCTTTGTACTAACTAAATTCCATGTACGTTGGACGAAATACGGCGGAGTAACTGTAAAAAAAAAACAACTAAAATTGTGCTTTTTGTGACATCTTGACCTCCTGTAATTATAAAAAAATACACCATTTTTGTTTGTGAATGTGTGGGACCTGAAGCAAAGTATCTTTGTAAATTAGTCAAAATATGGCCAAGTAATTAACCAAAAACCCTAAAATTGTGCTTTTTTTGTCAGTTTTGAACCTCCTAAAAAACTGAAATGTTTGTATATCATTGTGTTGGACGCATGTATTTTGTATGTCATTGTGTTGGACGCATGTGTTTTGTATGTCATTGTGTTGGACGCATGTACTTTGTATGTCATTGTGTTGGACGCATGTATTTGTATGTCATTGTGTTGGACGCATGTATTTTGTATGTCATTGTGTTGGACGCATGTATTTTGTATGTCATTGTGTTGGACGCATGTATTTTGTATGTCATTGTGTTGGACGCATGTATTTTGTATGTCATTGTGTTGGACGCATGTATTTTGTATGTCATTGTGTTGGGTGCATGTACTTTGTATGTCATTGTGTTGGGTGCATGTATTTTGTATGTCATTGTGTTGGACGCATGTATTTTGTATGTCAATGTGTTGGGTGCATGTATTTTGTATGTCAATGTGTTGGGTGCACGTATTTTTATCTTAAGTGCTGTAAATATGTAAATATACATTTTGGGATTCTTTGACCTTTCACCCCATCAAGGTACAACTCTACCAAGATTCAAGCTAATCCGCCGGGAATGAAGAAATGGTTGTTGATTGAAAAACAACAACAACAACACAAAACAGTACCGGAGACAAAAAAATAATTAACAAACAAAGAAACGCGGAAAACAAAAGTAGTTCGTAAAGTTTAAGATCTTCTTATTCTAGGTAGCCAATGGTTTGGAATATATTTATAAGCCATAGGTGATGATTCTGAAACGGGGGCTATACCTGAAACTAACAGACTAGCACCTGAGGGCTGTGCCACAAAAGATAAGCAACCGCTAGTATACCTCGACTGTCTACGAATTATAGGGACAGAATCGACAAGATGACCTACAAAAAATATCACTCTGTCGCCACCTTGTGATCCCTTTCACACACAAGTCATGAGAAGTAAATAAAGAAGAAGATCAGTATGATGAGATGAAAAATAGAGAACGACAAGTATTTGTCTTCCTGGCCTTTTTAACATATTACTCATAAACCCCAATCTGTGGTCAGTTTGTTTTCTCTTCTGTACTTTTGTCAACCCAAACTACCCCCGCTTTTAAACTGACGTTAAACAAAACAAAAGCTGGATGAACGTACCACATAACATGGTAGCCACCTCTGACTCAATCTGACGTTAAACAAAACAAAAGCTGGATGAACGTACCACATAACATGGTAGCCACCTCTGACTCAATCTGACGTTAAACAAAACAAAAGCTGGATG
>NW_013673512.1:16897-21546 GCF_000517525.1 Limulus polyphemus
CTGACGTTAAACAAAACAAAAGCTGGATGAACATACCACATAACATGGTAGCCATCTCTGACTCAAACTGACGTTAAACAAAACAAAAGCTGGATGAACATACCACATAACATGGTAGCCATCTCTGACTCAAACTGAAGTTAAACAAAACAAAAGCTGGATGAACATACCACATAACATGGTAGCCATCTCTGACTCATTGTGTATTCAAGTCCAATGAGTTTGAAAGGGCCTTTCCTTGAACAATTACACCACACCCAAGACGCCAGTAGCTCATCCAAAACGAACGCGCCCATTAGAGGGCACATCTTGTCCAAGTCGACTGTATCATTATCAGGGAATCCATCCAAGATGTCTGCACCCACAGAATTCATCCATCTTGGGTCAACCGTAAATTACGTCATAATTCAAGGAATGTGATGTCATCCAAGATGAGAGTGAGAACAAGAAGCAGCCATTTTGGGGTCAATAGGACATTGGTTTTTGTGGCGTCAAAGGATCAAGGACATGTAGAGGTCAAACAGGTCTAGTCTCCCGGAATAACTACTGATGGCCTATTTAAATAATGTGCTGGATTAAAAACAAACTATCACCAACGTGGGCCTAAATCGATATTCATGCCTGTGATACACACGTCCAAATATCTGTAAAAAAAAACACGAATAAACGTGTAACGAGTATTAGACACAATAATAACAATTATCATTCTGCGCATGCGCCTCTAAAAATAATTCCCAGGTGCACTTCTACCAAAAACGTTAGATACTTCTTCTCACACTTCATAAAGGTACATATGCTTTACAAGTCTTCCCCCCTGTATCAAAATACACAACGTGGTGCTTGTGGCTCCCACCAGTCCACACTTGGCTTTGAACGAGAACACTATCTTGTCCCGACCCGTCTCTCGGGTCCTACATAAATATTTACTCTTCATTCATAATACATGTACAGCCAGGCGTCACATACCGCGCTAGAAGCGTTCCACGCACCGAAAGGATGCGTCTTTTTTCCTATAAAGAACCACTTCTCTCAGTTAGTTAAGTTATTTTATCTTTCAGCATTTTTCGTTAGTTTTTCTTCGCAGTAATTTGTGTTTCACAAACATTCGGCCAATATTATTTGATTATTTATTACAATTTACAACTTTTACAGTAACTTGTAATAAACAATCCTTAATAAGCAAGCTCAAAACGAAATTATTATTTGATAATTATGACATACGCATTTACAATGCTGCTTAAAACTGGGTAATCTTTCATTATATAATGTATATCAAATATTTAACACTTTGGCAGATATTTAAAAACAAGCTAGAATCTTGTGAGCAAAAAAAAAACAAAAACAAATATGTTCCCGTTGTGTCGACGACATTTACTGGTAGTCGTAACGCGGCCCGATCTGGGAACTTAGCACTTATTATGGGACTAACTAATAGTATGCATTTGTGTTATGTTAAGCTGAAAGCTTACGCAATGGCTTATCTGTTGCTCTTCCCCCAACGATTTTTAACGTGATAAACCCACAGACATAACGCTGAAAAACCAGGAGGCAACTAGCAAGATGAATGAAATATTAAAATACCATTAATATGAATTCTGTACCAGTTTTAGTTTTAACTTTCACACCAAGTGGTTGTTTAAAGAAGTTTACCTTCTATACATACATTCTACTAAACATGTACAGTGTACATAATCCACTACACCTAAACAGGTATAGTGTACATAATCCACTACACCTAAACATGTACAGTGTACATATTACACTACACCTAAACATGTATAGTGTACATAATCCACTACACCTAAACATGTACAGTGTACATATTACACTACACCTAAACATGTACAGTGTACATAATCCACTACACCTAAACATGTATAGTGTACATAATCCACTACACCTAAACATAAAAAATAATAGCAGCAAAAAACATATTAAAAACGTTTATATTTTTAAAGAAAAATTAATTGATGCTAATTAATTTCGTACTTTAACCTTCACATGACCGCTTTGATTTGTACTTCAGTCTGTTACAACACTTGATACAGTAATCCACTTTCTGTATAAAATAACGGGATCGATCACAATACTGATAGTATTTTTAATTACACTTTTAACTATGGGCCTACAACAAGTTGGTTCTTATATCATTTGGTAAAATGTGTGAAATACAACAATGAACAAACACTTGTTTGTTTGTTATTCAACACTCTGTCCACCGCGGTTATCGAAACCCAAAAATTTGAGGCGGGAATTAACAAAGTTATTCTTTCATCACTTCTTAAGCCTACATGAACGAAGATGTTACACAAGTTATACACTCTTGATAAAATAAAGTTACAGAACTATCTTTATATACACTTTTAGTTGTTACCCTTGAAAAAATAAAGTTACAGAACTACCTTATATACACTTTTAGTTGTTACCCTTGAAAAAATAAAGTTACAGAACTATCTTTATATACACTTCTAGTTGTTACCCTTGAAAAATAGTTCTGTAACTTTATTTTTTCAAGGGTAACAACTAAAAGTGTATATAAAGATAGTTCTGTAACTTTATCTATTGCCCTGAGAAAGAGAACACTGATGCTTTATTATAGGATTAACAGGCTGTGCTGAAAATGGTTAAATGTCACGAGCCGACGATTTGTGTATTTCAGTACATGTCAGGAGCCGACGATTTTTGTATTGATTAAATCGGATTATCATTTTGAACCGTAAAATCTGAAACTTTTCTTAAATCCAAACTTGCTCGGCCATGATCTTTTCGATACAGAATGGTCGAAGAAAACACACGTCAACACAACACTGTTTATCAGTTAGTTCATATCACGTGCAGCCCTAGCAACAGTGCAGAACAAAGCGCTCTTTAGTCACAGCCGTATTTTTGTTTTTCGTGTACATGTTTAGAGGAACTGTATGTTTTATATTTTAGCCTCGTCTAAGGCGATATGTAAAAAGGATATAACCTCAACAGCAGGAGACCTTGTTAAGAATTGCTAGTTTCAATTACGTGGTTCTCATCCACAGCTGTTTCTAGCCTCCCGGGCAGCAGCGTCCGTTGTCGAACAGATTGACACTCACGAGACTTCGAAGACATGTTTGATTAAAAACAAAAATGATCAATGCTAATAATGAGTTTGTCACTGTACCAAGATATATTTCTGGTACAAAACGATCTGTTATGGTATTAAGACCAATGAAAAACTGTCGTGTGCACATTAGAAAACAACCCGAATACACGAGTGGTAACTCGCTTCTATAGTGTTGTTGTACTGTCTACAAACTGGTACAGTTGTTTCCACTGTTTCTGTTACCTAGTGTTGTTGTACTGTCTACAGACTGGTACAGTTGTGGATGTAGATACATGAACATACTGACACGTAAAGAGACAAACATATATAATTGATACTTATAAACCATCTTTAGCAATAATTAGGGAGGGGGGACGTGCATTCCCGACACATTCTTCAAAATCTTGACAAATATACAGTACTGGCGAACCCCTACGGTGAGTTTCTGTGGTAAAAATCCAACAAGACTTGGTCTATTAACGAGGGTAACTCGAGCCAGCTCCCCCCACCTCCTTGTCAGAGAACTCGGGTTTTATAGTACAGCTGATCTTCAGGTTCACATTCAGTTTTCAATCTCTACCGTCAGCAAGGTCAATAGGTTAAAAAAATCCGAAAATGTTATGGACCTCTCTCTTCCTCTCCATTGTGATATTACTATACAGTTGGGGCTCTCACACTGACAGGCTTACCTGAAAATTGAGCACGTACATTAGAGGGTGGACTCGATAGAGACGGGGAAAAAAAACACGACCGTTTTATGTTACCTTGCCAACAAAATCTGCTAAATGATGAACAAGAATCTTCCAGCCAAAAGATAGATAGCCTGTAGAAGGTCCCAGGTAACCCGAGATGTTACCATGTAAACCAACTCTCTGGGCAAGATCAAAACACACAATCTGTCACGATAAGAAGGAAGAACAAAAACTGAGACTCTTCCTCTGAAGATCCTAATTACAGCGAAACTCTCTACGATGACAGCCCAATCAAATCATAGTAACGTTTCTCTCAAGGTGTTAACCAATAGAAAGTTCTTTAACACGTGTAACAATATGACGCGGAGAAATAGTAGAGATTCATAAGGAATACGAGATATTATGTTATTAACACAGTGTTTCCTGTGGATTCAACAAGTTAGTTATGTAAAACCAATCTGTTAACACAGTGTTTCCTGTGGATTCAACAAGTTAGTTATGTAAAACCAATCTGTTAACACAGTGTTTCCTGTGGATTCAACGAGTTAGTTATGTAAAACCAATCTGTTAACACAGTGTTTCCTGTGGATTCAACAAGTTAGTTATGTAAAACCAATCTGTTAACAAAATGTTTCCTGTGGAGTCAACGAGTTAGTTATGTAAAACCAATCTGTTAACAAAATGTTTCCTGTGGATTCAACAAGTTAGTTATGTAAAACCAATCTGTTAACACAATGTTTCCTGTGGAGTTAACGAGTTAGTTATGTAAAACCAATCTGTTAACACAATGTTTCCTGTGGATTCAACGAGTTAGTTATGTAAAACCAATCTCTTAACACAATGTTTCCTGTGGATTCAACGAGTTAGTTATGTAAAACCAATCT
>NW_013673512.1:22491-25319 GCF_000517525.1 Limulus polyphemus
GTTACTGTTACAAATACTCTATGTTAACTGTTACTGTTACAAATACTCTATGTTAACTGTTACTGTTACAAAGAACGTATGTTAACTGTCACTGTTACAAAGATGTTAGCTGTCACTGTTACAAAGATGTTAACTGTCACTGTTACAAAGATGTTAACTGTCACTGTTACAAAGAACGTATGTTAACTGTCACTGTTACAAATACTCTATGTTAACTGTTACAAAGAATGTATGTTAACTGTCACTGTTACAAATACTCTATGTTAACTGTTATTCTTTGTAACAGTGACAGTTAACATACATTCATGTTAACTGTCACTGTTACAAAGAATGTATGTTAACTGTTGCTGTTACAAATACTCTTTTGTAACAGTGACAGTTAACATGAACGTATGTTAACTGTCACTGTTACAAAGAATGTATGTTAACTGTCACTGTTACAAATTCTTTGTAACAGTGACAGTTAACATACATTCCGTATGTTAACTGTTACTGTTACAAAGAACGTATGTTAACTGTTACAAAGAACGTATGTTAACTGTCACTGTTACAAAGAATCTTATCAAAAACACTGTAGTTGTGAAAAAAAAAGGCGCGGCCAAAAAATGAATCAGTGTGTGACTTAAAGGAATAAAATCAAAACAGATGACCAAACTGGTAGTTACACTTATAATATTGATAATAATTTTACAGCACATATTCATTCAGTAGTTAGCCAGGCCGCGTTTTTTGTCCAAGTTGGGGAGGTAAACCGAGACAGTATTCCCATTCAAACTTCTTAACGTTTAGCAGTTTCAAAGGTCAGATAAGAAATTATATATTAAAACGTATATTTTGTTTTTATTATGTTTATTACAAAAATAAACCTACCACTGAGAGAGTTGTTTCTCTATAAACGTAGCAGTGAAAACATTAAACTCCATATTGAGGGAATAAAGTAAGAAATAAAACAAGGAATGAAAGAAGGAATAACTAAAGTTTGGTGTACAATGTTTAATGCGGGGAGTGAAGTCAGTTTTACGTTATTCAAACACCTTAACCCTTAAACACTGACTTGATTTGACAGCTTCCATTTATCATCGTATGGTTACAAAGGTTAAAGTGAGGAGCAACAAGGACTGAAATCACAAAAACTTCAGCAGTGTGAGAATAATCACAATGTGGACTATTTTTTGTTGTATTTTTTAAAATTAACAAAAAAATGTGCTTCAATATCAGGTGTGTGTGTGTCGACCCCTTTCGGTAAACATCGGTTTAAAAGGTGAAGTTTTAGGCCTCTGTATAGTGCGAATCCACTTTCACAAAAAGCTTTAGTACCACACGTGATGAATATTTAGAGCTACTAGGAAGGACAGCTTTAATGGTGGATACACAACATTAGTGTATGAATGGTTGTTATATATACATACACAACATTAGTGTATGAATGGTTGTTATATATACATACACAACATTAGTGTATGAATGGTTGTTATATATAAATACACAACATTAGTGTAGGAATGGTTGTTATATATACATACACAACATTAGTGTATGAATGGTTGTTAGATATACTACATACACAACATTAGTGTAGGAATGGTTGTTAGATATACTACATACACAACATTAGTGTATGAATGGTTCAGTAACGTAGATATCAACTATTTCTGTAAGATGAAGGTAAATCTCGATAGTTGATGAACGTTAGACAACGACAGGGTGGTAGTAAATAAAACTACACGATAAAGTTATTAAAGTTATCCCCAAACATGTGGTGGTATTCTCTACATGTACGACAAATATCACCAAGTTTGTACTATTTGGTGGCGGAAGAAGACATGAAACAGAGCGGTGGTACGTTCGGAATTTCTACCCTATTAAACTGTCTGATGACTTATTAAAGTATAAAGCTACTGATTTTTTTATTCTCGGCGGCTTTTATAATTAACGCTTTGATGTCGTTCCGCCCGCCTTATAACCATGGTAACGCACACGTTTCATCGTTCACGCCCACAAATTCCCGGATCGAGTTCAAATTGCTAAAAACCGCCTTTCTCATCATCGACACACGTTTCACTTCACGCTTATTAAAGTTACTTCACTTCGTTCGTTATTAAAAGATCTGCCAGAAATTCTCAATACTCAGAGAGTTACTCAATATTATCTGTCGTAAAGAAAACAGAAAATAAATATTTCAAGCTTTCTTGATCTGATGTTTGAGTAAAAAATTCAGACAATAATTACATCAAAATTCACTGTGCCTAACTACACTAAGTCTTCATATAAACTTTTGTAAAGTTAAAGTGTGTTATTACGTCGACACAGACTTATAACAGAAAGAAATCACTACTATGATTTGATGATCTGATTTTTTAATAATTATACTGTTGCGTTACGAGTTACATCCTTATTATGAAATACGAGGAAAGTAATAATAACCAGGGTAGCTGAGGTCAAGGAAGTAGAGACTAGAACCTTTAATACGTATCGTAACAGCACTTCTCTTTAACGTGTTATTATCCTCAAACTAACGAACCGTACCGTAAACAACACGTCTGAATGTAGTTTAGTGTTAGACGTACCGAAAACAACGTGTCTGAATGTAGTTTAGTGTTAGACGTACCGAAAACAAAGTGTCTGAATCTAGTTTAGTGTTAGACATAACGAAAACAGTCTGAATGTAGTTTAGTGTTAGACGTAACGAACACAACGTGTCTGAATGTGTTAGACGTACCGAAAACAACATGTCTGAATGTAGTTTAGTGTTAGACGTACCGAAAACAACATGTCTGAATGTAGTTTAGTGTTAGACGTACCGAAAACAAAGTGTCTGAATGTAGTTT
>NW_013673512.1:26170-34326 GCF_000517525.1 Limulus polyphemus
CTTCCTTACTGTGTTCTGTCCAAGCCCGTTCATTGGCTGTCTCACAGTTAATTTCATGGTCTAACAACATATCTTGACAAGATTTTCAAACCCTTCATAAACCCAGTACTTCGACCGCGAAATGACAAGAAAATATTCGGATTCTGATCATCTGTAATGAATTAAAAACACTTGTTTCTGAGCATGCGCCTGGGTTCACTTGGTAAAAGTTTAAGGATGTAACTTCACCAAATATTGAGAAAAAAACTAACGTTTTCTTTTATGAAGATATCACAATTGTTTAAATGTGTTTAATGAAGTCTTTCACACGCTTCTTGGATAACAACTGATCTATTTAAGAAAATCTATTGTTTAATTTTTTCTCCCTACTAAGAATATAAGTTATTAGACTTATAACTTCACACAAAGAAACAGTGTGTGTTGTCTTTAGTTTCTCTGTGCGCTTGTATGTATGTGTGAATCGTTTTAAAAAAACCAAACATGGGCTAAACTGACGGAAATTGTAAGACATACGTCAAGGACCCAGTAGATACTGTTCTACATCGTAGCACATACAATAATTTACACGATATAGTGACCACCAGAGGTCACTCTAGGGATTTTTCTCCTTCTTAATGGTTTCAGCTTTTGGTAACCAAAATATGATAAAAGGCAACTTAGAGGCTTTAGAAACGTATCGTATCTAGAAGTGTATGTATTACCTTTCACAAGCCGCTAGTCGTAACGTTAAAGCAGTTTTAAACAGTGTGACTTCAGTGTTTTTCCAACACTGTATTCGTTCGTTATTACTTCCACCATCGAAGGTGGACGGAGGTTATGTTTTCACGGCTGAATGGACGTGGAAGAAAGTTGGTATACATTTGGACTATGAGGCCCAACTTAGAAGTGATTAGTTTGGGAGGGTCAAGGTCATGAAAATAAAAAAATCCCTATTTGTTAACATGGGGATCTGTTTTTCACACTATTTGTGCTCTATAACTGTCAAAAATGATCAGATTTTGATGAGACATAGTGGACATATATAGAATATTATTCCTCGTTGTCCTGCCAAAAATGGTCCGTTTCCGTTGATAATGACGGACATACGGTTAGGTTTTCGTGTTTTTTAAGAGCCGAATACGATCATCGCTGCGTGGCGGAGGTACACTGTACGCTCTACTTTAGTAGCTGATCGCTTCTTGAAATTAATACGCATCTTTCACAAGTAACGTTTCATAAATGTTAAACCTGGGTGTTTTTACAGTAGTCTATTATTTATTAATGTACCTGTGTTAGAATATTTCTACTGACACGTTGGATTTTAAATTAAGCAGGATTTGTGCAAGGTTAGATTATAATGTATAACCTTCACCACCTACATGGTGACGAGCAGATTCACGAGTGTAAAAATAGTTGAAACTCTACATCGCCATTACTAGTCGAAACATTTCAGCCATTAATTATATCTAGATAAATAGATACATACAGAAGTCTCGTATTTATAATGTAGCAGGACCTTAAGTAGTCACTGTTATACCACTTTTAATACCTCCGTAGCGTTTTCAGACCATCAAACATTGTTTAAAATTCCAGGTTTTAGATGACCAGACATTGTTAAAACGTCCTGATATCTTCAGATGACCAAACATTGTTAAAAATTCCAGGTTTTAGATGACCATACATTGTTAAAACCTCCTGATATCTTCAGATGACCAATCACTGTTAAAAATTCCAGGTTTTAGATGACCAGACATTGTTAAAACCTCCTGATTTCTTTAGACCACCAAATATTGTTAAAATTTCCCGGGTGTTTTAAACTGGTGTTTTTCAACCGTCTCGAAACCAGAGACTTCCCTAAACTGTCGTGAACAACCAGTAAAAGTTAAATACCAAGAAAACACATTATATTTTACGTGTGAATATTCTGAAGATTTTGTTTGTTTTGGTGAAATCCCACGAACTTTTTATTATTACCAATTGGATCACATGTTGAATAATTGCATGTTACAAGTTTACAGAACTGACCAAAAAACCACTCATTTTCAGTGTGAAGTAAACAGATAACCCTAGAAGTAATTAGGTGGATTGACAGTAATACAGAAAGTATTTCTGTTTAAACATTTTGTGTTATTAAAGACGATGAAACGACAGAGTCATGAATCTACAAAATGTAGTATACAAATAGTTTAGAAATACAATATATATGGGACCCATCGGTATTTATAAGATAAACAAGACCCATCGATAATTATAGGGTCAACAAGACCCATCGATAATTATAAGATAAACAAGACCCATCGATAATTATAGGGTCAACAAGACCCTTCAATAATTATAAGATAAGCAAGACCCATCGATAATTATAGGGTATATACGGTACCCAAGACCACAGAGTGCGGAGCGTGTTTACGCGACAATGACAACGAATTCGCAGACCGGGCACGCTAACCCCTATAGTCATACCCGACACCATCTTCCAGTTCACGGCTTTGTTCAAGCAAGGATAATAATAATTCCGTGTCTTCAGCTGGATAAAAACCATCATGGTGGAATATCTTTTCGTTAAACTAAGTTTTGTTGCTGTCTATAAGAAGTCATGGACCCATGTTCCTCTTGGCTTGTATGTGATCACGCTTTTAATCCGCAAATATAATTAGAGTGAAGTTCCAATACACCTCGAGGAACCCATGCAGCTCCTCCCCTGCAGAGGTTAATTACAGAATAGTTTATGGCTAGCTCTGAGGCACATAACGAGCACGCGGGGGCACGTACGTCCGGTGAAACGCATCACGAGCTGACCATCGACTGCCGAGTTCATATAATTTTAGGGCTTATTCATTTCCGATCAACGAAGATACCACACCTCCTGTTCCTCGCCGAGCCCAACGCCCTAACTTTCGTGTTGCAGAGCGTTATTAGTGTTCCCATTAGTGAAACCAAAAACTTACTCTCCATACTCAGAGTTGGTTATCACGGACACGTCGTTTCCTTTTCTTCAAGAACATCTATCGTGATCATTTTCAATCGAAACAAATCATGAAGTCGGGCCTGAACTAAATTATCACGATCCTCGATAACCACGTGTTGAAGGAGATTAGCACCTGTTTGTATTACCTTGAAAACGAACCATGTTGAAATCAATCGTCGTCTTGTTCTTTCTGTGCGGGGATATGAATATCAGGACGATGTACGACACATTCCTGTGTCCAGCAGCACGTGTGACTATGTCACCTGTTCCTGTGTCCAACAGCACGTGCGGCTATGTCACCTGTTCCTGTATCCAACAGCATGTGTGGCTAAGTCACCTGTTCCTGTGTCCAAAAGCATGTGTGACTAAGTCACCTGTTCCTGTGTCCAACAGCACATGTAGCTAAGTCACCTGTTCATGTGTCCAGCAGCACATGTGGCTAAATCACTTGTTCCTGTGTCCAGCAACATGTGTGACTAAGTCACCTGTTCCTGTGTCCAAAAGCATGTGTGACTAAGTCACCTGTTCCTGTGTCCAACAGCACATGTGGCTAAGTCACCTGTTCATGTGTCCAACAGCACATGTGACTAAGTCACATGATCGTGTTTACAGCAGCACATGTGGCTAAGTCACCTGTTCATGTGTCCAACAGCACATGTGACTAAGTCACATGATCGTGTTTACACCAGCACATGTGACTAAGTCACATGATCGTGTTTACACCAGCACGTGTGACTATGTCACATGATCGTGTTTACACCAGCACGTGTGACTATGTCACATGATCGTGTTTACACCAGCACATGTGACTAAGTCACATGATCGTGTTTACAGCAGCACATGTGACTAAGTCACATGATCGTGTTTACAGCAGCACGTGTATATAAATATCGCTTATCTCATATATGAGACTCACTACATTCTACACATTTTCTTTTCTTAAATTATTTTTATTGGTTTAAATCACAACCAGGTGGCATTAAATACATGGCAATATATAAAACAATTTGCTATTCGTGCACTCCTCACTGTGGGTATCAAAACTCAATTTTTATCGTTATAAGATGAGCCACGGGAAGCCTAAAATTTGTTCTTTTTTTTTCTTGAATAAAATTAGCTGTTCAAATGACGCTTCACGATGTGGTTTAGCAATTTGTTTCTGGTTGATTACCACAGGCGTAGTTTTCAAGGGGGACATGCCCCCACATTTTTGAAAAAGTAACGCCACTACTGGTTATAGAGTGTAGACAGTTTCAGAAGCGACTGTTTTCCAACTCACAATACTTGAATACGTGTCTTGTAAATAACTTACGCGACAAGGTACTCTTTTATATCAGCAAAACGTTTACTATATTAACATTGTTAACACAAGGCGAAAAAAAAAATAGACACGTTGTGGGAAATTTCTTGACTCTTTCCTTTCCAGCTCTTACGAACTGAATTAATGAGCAACGCTACTCCTTGTGCTCCTTATTAAGCTATTAAACGGACAGAAACTCTAAATCTAGCTTGTTAGCTTCCCCATGTCATTCCATGTATTATTTCAATAAGGAAAATTGCATTACGCTTTTTGCCAACAATACATTACGGTCAGTTTCCTTTGCTTAAAAACAAACATTTTTGCCAACAATACATTACGGTCTGTCTCCTTTGCTTAAAAACAATGTTTGTTTTTAAGCAAAGGAGACAGACCGTAATGTATTGTTGGCAAAAATGTTTGTTTTTAAGCAAAGGGGACTGGCTGTAATGTATTGTTGGCAAAAATGTTTGTTTTTAAGCAAAGGAGACTGACCGTAATGTATTGTTGGCAAAAATCTTTGTTTTTAAGCAAAGGAGACTGGCCGTAATGTATTGTTGGCAAAAATGTTTGGTTTTAAGCAAAGGAGACTGACCGTAATGTATTGTTGGCAAAAATGTTTGTTTTTAAGCAAAGGAGACTGGCCGTAATGTATTGTTGGCAAAAATGTTTGTTTTTATGCAATGGAGACTGGCCGTAATGTATTGTTGGCAAAAATCTTTGTTTTTAAGCAAAGGAGACTGGCCGTAATGTATTGTTGGCAAAAATGTTTGTTTTTAAGCAAAGGAGACTGACCGTAATGTATTGTTGGCAAAAACGTTTGTTTTTATGCAATGGAGACTGGGCGTAATGTATTGTTGGCAAAATGTTTGGTTTTCGATGCAATGGATTTTCCCAGTTTTCCGCTGGATGCCACCGTTCCTTGTCATTTTACCGTGTGCAAGAAAAGACTACCACCGAAGTGAAGACATTTTCCCAGTTTTCCGCTGGATGCCACCGTTCCTTGTCATTTTACCGTGTGCAAGAAAATACTATCGAAGTGAAGACATTTTGACAGTTGTCATATTTCTATTAGTGTCAAAGGGGAGAAATTCAAATCAATTTATTGAACAAGGTACAATAAAATCATGCATGTATATAATACCGACATGAAATATATATAAACCAATCAACCACAAATATATACTCGAACACGTTTCTCTATTTATGCGATTTTTTTCAGTTCATACTCCTGTATTAGAAATATTTCTTTTAATCAGTCGACGGATAAAGTCCCTTTTTTTTTTAAGATTGACCATTCAGCACAAACGAAGACTAACGAAACGATGTTGATACAGATATGAAATTTTAGAAAATTAAAAAAAATGAATAATTTTTCTGTAATGTACTCTTGAAAAGAAGTATTTCTTTCTCCAATTAACCGTTCAGGAGATACATAAAGTGACGGACAGACATTTGCCTAATATATAAATATAGTATTGAAGTTCCTTGACTGGATAATACAATTAATTTCTGTTTATAATGTTTCGAATAATTTAATGTCAATATAAATATTTGTACCACCGTTAGTTCATTCAAACTATAAATATAATTAGTATAGAACACAATATTAAAGATTCGAACCCTGATGCTCAGCAGTAAGTATTCTAACGCTCAAAATCGGGTTTCGATACTCGCGGTAGGCAAAGCAAGGATAGCCTATTGTGAAGATTTGTGTTTAACAATAAACGAACGAGAACTGGTAGGGTACTTTTTATTTTAAAGTAACCTTTGTTTATATATGCCATTGTAGCTGTAGTTGAGTCAAACACAATAACAGAGTTCGATCCCTGGTAAGGTAATTTCTGCCTTAAAATCAACGTAGTTAGTTTTTAAATGTATTCTTACAGCTTATTTAAAAATCTTCACGTTGTGAGTTTTAAAAGTGCCACAAACGTCACATATTTAATGCCATTCTATTACACCTAAAAAAGGCTACGACAAAATAAAAAAAAGCTGGTTCGGACTGGATGTAGCCTTATATTCGAGCCTGTATTTTCTGGATTATCATTGTGAATTTCTGTCTACAGGTCAAAATACTAGCTGTGCTTTATCGAATAAAACTAAGCCTAATGAACTAAATCAACGAGAGTTTCTTAAATTCCATCTTACATATGTATAGATGCTTTAATAAAACGCACCCCACGGGGGGGTCAACGGCGAGCCGACGGACTTACGATGCTAAAATCCGAGATTTGATTCATTACAGAGCCAAAGCACAGATAGTCCGCTTGCACTAAAAAAACCCATGAAGCTCAAAATCCTAGTGCTAATCACAAGAAATAAGCCTATAAAATGAATCATGTTTTCTTAATTCCTACACCACTAGTCTACATTGTATTAATGATAACAGTTTTAATTAAACATGAAATTACTCAATTCCAGCTTTAGTAACCATAAATCAATCTCTTCTTATAAACAAACTGCATTTATCGCCTACGCCCCCTACCGTCAGCCCAGCTGCTGAGTACGGATAACGAGCCAGTTTGTAGTTAACCACCCAGCAATAATAAACAGGTCGATAGGTATAATAAACGTTTTGTTTTCAGATATTTCAAGTAGCTTGAGAAGATGCGTTGATATGGAAACACATCAATATACGGAAAAACCTCATTTCTGTGAACGTATAACGGAAACCTAATCATTCAAAGATAAAATAAATACTTATATATTTGTGATTATTAATTACTACTCAGAATTAATTACTTTAATCTACAGAAATATATAACATAATTATTCGTCTGGTTGTTGTAAGGAGCTGGCCTCTATTATAGCTGATGAAGTTTTGAAAAGAAACTCGAACAAGTTTGAATGGATAGGAAATCGGCCGAAAGGTTCGAGTGTCACGAATAACGGCTGAACGAAGAAAGGCGATCGGCTGCAAAATACGAGAAGCCGACGCCAAACAAAAGTGACGTTTTAAACACCAAGTTTAACATTATAAATCTTTAAAATATTTTAACGCGACTGAATTTTATGCTAAGCATTTTCATGTCGTAAAAAAGGGGGAGGAAACGTTCAATAATACAGTACTGAACCCCAGTTCTTAATGGAAAAACAAAACTGTAAACAAAATGTATAAAACATTAACACGCGGTATACTAGTAGGACATTGAATAACAACAACAACATCACCAGCAGAGGCTACAGAATTAACACAAAGAACAACAATGTAGGCCTCATGATCTAAACAACCATCCTAACTACTATACGGTAGTAGGCCCTAAAACACAAGGAATTAGAATCGTAGACGTTAAGCCGGATCAGTACCACAAAGTATCATACCAATATTAACACAAGGAATTAGAATCGTAGACGTTAAGCCGGATCAGTACCACAAAGTATCATACCAGATTAACACAACTAATTAGAATCGTACACGTTAAGCCGGATCAGTACCACAAAGTATCATGCCAGATTAACACAAGGAATTAGAATCGTACACGTTAAGCCGGATCAGTACCACAAAGTATCATACCAGATTAACACAAGGAATTAGAATCGTAGACGTTAAGCCGGATCAGTACCACAAAGTATCATACCAGATTAACACAAGGAATTAGAATCGTACACATTAAGCCGGATCAGTACCACAAAGTATCATACCAGATTAACACAGGGAATTAGAATCGTAGACGTTAAGCCGGATCAGTACCACAAAGTATCACACCAGATTAACACAAGGAATTAGAATCGTAGACGTTAAGCCGGATCAGTACCACAAAGTATCATACCAGATTAACACAGGGAATTAGAATCGTAGACGTTAAGCCGGATCAGTACCACAAAGTATCACACCAGATTAACACAGGGAATTAGAATCGTAGACGTTAAGCCGGATCAGTACCACAAAGCATCATACCAATATTAACA
>NW_013673513.1:0-18400 GCF_000517525.1 Limulus polyphemus
TTAGATAGCTGCAAGGGAAAAAAAATTCTGTTATTACTCTGAGAAACAATTTTGTTTATACACACGTCAATTACTTCCTCTCGACTAACATCTATTGCATATTATCTTGTTTATCAGCTCTGGTGTTTATTGTACGTCATGACCACTTTCAAAATTTAATTAAGTTACTTTACTATCAACACATATCAATAATTTTGGCATCAATATACAGTTTATAGTTCAGATTTTAATATATTTTAGCTACTTAATTTCAAAAGAGAATATTAAAATAAATGCTCAATTTTCACTTTCTATATCATGTAACACTTCTTCAGTCCAAACTGTCCATTTCTAGATTTTGTGCTACCATATATGACCTTGTAAATGTCCATTTCTAGATTTTGTGCTACCATATATGACCTTGTAAATGTCCATTTCTAGATTTCGTGCTACCATTATGACCTTGTAAATTTCCAAGGAACTTCCCACTTATACTCCACATATCCCTGAGCTGAAATCTTAACTTGTACCAAGAAAGCTTTTTGCTTGACAGTGACATAAGCAATAAAGTGAAAGACACATGCCACTCCCTCACAGAGCACACTGCTTTCAAAAAATCATCATAAAATCTCACCAACATGTATTATTTGTAACCAACAAAAAGCAAACATTTCATTTAACTGACAACTATAGGGTCAAAAGGGCTTTGGACTAAGCAAATTAGAACATTTTGGCAATTTTTTCTTGGTATTCCATTGTTGAAACTTGCTTGTCCAGATATTGGAATTATTCCAAGCCATTTCTATCTTAGTTAGAAAGCCAGATAAATTATATTAGTTTTAGGACAATCAATTTTACACGCATGGAAATATTTTACTTTCTAAATTGTATATTTGAATTTAAAAAAAAGATTTATGAGACCACATTATTGTTACATTGAATTATGGGTAAGCTTTGATGCTGAGTTGAATAATATGAGTGCAAAATTTTGGATAACTTTTCAAAGGTATACAAGGTATACAATTTTTATTTATTATTAAAAAAGTAACTAAAATGTAAAAAGTCAAGATTTATTATAAGTAAATTTAAAAGAAATAAAAACAAAATACTCATGATCAATGGTAGCACACAGCAAATGTGAGCTCATTTATGTAATTCAATACAAGCATTCTGTAACTGGATCCACTATTCCCTTAAAATTGTCAAGCATAATAAATATTTATTACTACCATAGTTTTAGAGGATCAAAGTTGAACTGTAAACAAAAAAACTAAATGCAAAAATCTATTAACTTAGGATGTAGAAATAAATAGTGTGTAATTGTCTGTTACAACATGCAGATAATGTAGAACGAAGAACAATGTAATTTAGATTTATTTCATATTTTTTTGTGATAGATATGAGGCTAGTTAAATTGAGTCTGTATAATGTTAAGGTAGAGAAAATAAATAAAATATGATGTTTTAGAGAAAACAACTTCTGATAAACATGTAGGAAGTTCTAAAGGTTATTCAAATGAAATTTGAAACTATATGATGAAAAAGTTTTTTTAATCTTAATAGGAAAATCACCTTGCCCTCAGGCTAAGCAGAGTCTGATTCAAGCTCGAAGTTCATAAATTCATAGACAAATCTTTAGTGAAAATACGCAAAGAAGAAATCAGATGTTTTGTGAAACTGAAACTAAAAGCTTGCCAAATTTTGTGAAGACACATCAACTAAGTTAAAAGTTAAAGCATGAATACTTTCATGATTATTTGTTGGTTACACAGCCAAAGTGAATCATTTTGACTGACCATATATTGATAGGATTAAACTATAGTAGCTTTGGGACATTTAATTCTGTTTTCTAAAATGCACATTTGAAAGTTACGTGAATTTTTGCTCATACAACAAACCTATAGCAAAACTAGGCCTATTTCACTACACATTTGAGTGTATATTTCATGTTGTGCAGTATATATTGGTGTATCATAATATGCTAATATGTTCCTGCTATAATGTATTGCTTTTCAAGATAAATAAACTGCTTACATGGTACAAGCTAGGCAAGAAAATCATAAAATTAAAGGAAAACATACGTGAAAAAGTTAACATTTGAAATTGAGAATATTACTAATTGAAGATGTGGCAACAAGTGATGTATTCAAAGAAAAAAATACAAATATCATTAATTTTCAACTTTTCATTTCAATGTATAGTGATGACTTAGCTACAGTTAGTGTAATGGTAGAGAAAGTAACAGGTAAAATATAAAGACTGCCACTGATCTCAAGCATGAGATAAACGGCCATGCACCAAGTGACAGAAAAGTGTGCAGATCTACAGTATCAAGAAGACTCAATGAGAAGACTCAGCTAAAAAACCTTTACTTTGATCTCCAAATATCGTCAAGAAACTGAAATCTGCTAAAAAGTAGAAAAAACTGGACTATTGATAATTGGAAAAGTGTTATAGACGAATGAGTCCAAGTTTGAAATATTTGGTTCAAAGTGTAAGCTGTACATCCGGCAGAAGAAAGGTGAAAGATACTTACCCCAGTGCAAAGCACCCTGCAGAAGAACAGCGAAAGATTCTTCCCTCAGTGCATAGCATCCAGCAGAAGAAAGGTGAAAGATACTTACCTCAGTGCATAGCACCCAGCATGAAGCATGGAGGAGGCAGTGTGATAGTTTGGGAGCATGGTTCTGCTGAGGTGACAGGAGATATTTCCAAAATAGATGGAATAATGGACCAACGCAAGTACCATCATGGTATACCCAGTGGTTTGTGTATTATTGGTAAATAGATGGAATAATGGACTAGTTCAAGTACCATCAGATACTGATCCATCATGATATACCCAGTGGTTTGTGTATTATTGGTAAATAGATGGAATAATGGACCAGCGCAAGTACCATCAGATACTGATCAATCATGATATACTCAGTGGTTTGTGTATTATTGGTAAATAGATGGAATAATGGACTAGTTCAAGTACCATCAGATAGTGATCCATCATGGTATACCCAGTGGTTTGTGTATTATTGGTAAAGGATTCTACTACCAAGAAGATAACGACCCCAAACACTCATCCAAACTATACAGAAATTACTTAGCTAAGAAAGAAGCTGCTGAAGTCATTCAAATGATGCAATGGCCCCCACAGAACTCCGATCTCAACCCAACTGAACAGATCTGGGATTTGATAGATCAAAAACTTGACACATCAAAAGTTACTTCCAAAAAAACTTTATGGGAATGTATTATGAGACATTTGGAGTAAAATCCCAAAGAACACTTTGATTAAATATGTTCCAACAATGCCTGAAAGACATTATTAAAGTTATTAAATCAAAAGTGACACACACAAAATATTAACTGTTTTCTGAACTCAAGCACTTCCACCGAGTTCCGAACTCAAGCACTTCCACTGAATTTCTGTTGTACTAAATATGAAGATAAATAAAATTTTAATATTTCACCTGTGATTACCTTCCATTGTTCTTTCACAGCAGCCTCAAATCTAATTTTTGACTTTGTTCTAACACTTTTGCAAAGTACTGTAAGTAAATCATAAAATAACACAATATCCACAGTAAACAGAACAGTCAGAAGTATTGTTATTGTATAAATATCAAGACTTCTGACTGTTTGTTCCATGTTGTTTTTTTGGTTTTCTAAATAAATAAAAGTATGTATGTACATCATATATATATATATATACATACATATACATTCAACGCTTTATTATCCAGCACTTTTCAATCTATTGTAATAGGAAATTTCAATATCTTCAAAACTAGCATTCATAACAATACCATCTGGAATGTCTTGGAATGCTCTCAAAGCTTCTTGAAAGTTCACAACTGTAGTTAACTAATGCTGCTGCTTAGTGGCACTACTGTAGCTTTGTTTACTCATTGTACTTATAAATGTTTTTATACAGTTTAAGGTTTTTTTACAGCATTTATTATTGTTTAAAACTGTTATTGACAGAGATAATGTACAAATACTGTACTTTAGAACATTAAAATGTATCAATATTTCCTGTAAAATATCATAAGGGAAATGCTTTTATAACCAGAATGTTTGCCTATCTAGCACTGCTTTAACTGTATATAGTTAAGTCTACAGGTAAATTAGTTTTAATTTAATCTAAAACCACATCCATTACTAAAATTAGTATTAGTACATTCCAAAATCAAGTGTACCACTATTGTTTGTATAAATTAAATTACAAGTAGTGTTTGTAATGTTACAAATTTAACACCTAATTGAAAAGACTGATATAACTTTAATTTTATTTTGTTTGGTTCTAAAAATAATTACACTTTGATCAAATACTTTTTAACAAAATTTACAAATTCAAGCACTTTTCAAGTGAAATATTGTGTAAGATATATTTACTCTTAAAGGTTTAACAAAATAAACTGTATATAATCTATGGGTTCAAACACAACAGAGTACAAATAAGCTAGAGATTTAAATATAACAGTATAAAATAGCACAATTTTTGTGGTCTATAGGTAGTAGCAGAACACAGTAAAAATAGACTATGTTTAGTCTAAAGTTGAAAAGAATATAGTACAAATAAATACAATCTGGATACAATGTACAGAACATGATAGCTATAACTACATCAACTGTTACACATATATATTCCTACCTTTGTAAATGAAAAGTGACAGCGGTGAAAGAAGTAACATAATACCCATTAAAGGTGATCGAACTCCTAATTTGTCCTATCAAATAAAAACGGAAGTTAATAAAAGTGTTGGAATAGAATAAAGTAATGACATAGCAGCTAAAAAAAACTGCAAACTAAACAATGCAAGATTTGGAAGAAGTGACAAAAACAATTTTGTAACAGCTACATAATTATATGTAAAGATAACAAAGCAAGATAATGAACAAGTTATTAAAACTGAATATGGTAACAGCAACTGAGTAATATGCGACTGACAAAGGATTATCAACAAATAAATAGAAAACAATAGTCAAAAGAAAAAAAAGTACTCACAGAAGCAAGACCTATTAAAACACCACCTGAAAAAAAGAAAGAGTTATACAGATACAATGGCTTAAAACTATACCTCATTGTAAAAAAATTCATGTTCAATCTCTCACAAATAAAAAAGGAATTTTAGTAAATATCACAAAATAAATAGAAACTAATTCGTTTTCTATGCAGTTCAACTACTAAAAGATGAGCTCAAACTGAACATTATTCGTTTTCACAGATATAAAATAATTTTGAAAAATTTTCATGAAAAAATTAATATTAAGTATCAGATATAAGCTAAAAAAAAAGGGCTAAGTCTGAAAAATAATATTACTTTGTTGATCCAGGATTCAGATTATGAAAATTAATTTTCACTCATACAGAAAAATAGATTTTCCTTATAAAATTTCTTATCCAGAATTTTAGAAACATCCCTCATTACTTCTTTCTTTTGATTTGAACATTATAACTAGCATATAAGGTGTCCTCATTTCTCTACTAAAGTTATAATGTATACAGTGTAACATAGTATGGTGTCCTTGTTTCTCTATTAAATACACTATAAGATAGTACGGCCTCTCTAGTGCTGATTTAATTATGACTTTATAAGATAGTACGGCCTCTCTAGTAGTGTATTTAATAGAGAAACAAGAACACATTACTTGTTACACTGTATTCATTATGATTTCAGTAAAGAAACAAGGACACCATACTATGTTACACTGTATACATTATGACTTTAGTGGAGAAACACAGTACTAAGAGGCATTAACTGAGCTCAATTCATATTTATAAAGTAGATAAAGTGAAAGCAGTTGGAATTCACAAAAAATTTATAATGTTTTCCTACTGATAATTTGATATATTTCTTTAAGTTAGGCTTACTTTACACTCGCTAAAGTGGTGTCACAATCTTATAGTACACTTCTAGAAGTCTTTTCAAAAGTAAACAGTCAGTAATGCACACATACATCTATCACACACTATTGAGTCCAGGCATATAACTTACTAATAACTATAGTAATGGACTTATGTGCAAGAAATCTATGTACAGTAATAAACTTTTAAATACACTAATATACCACATTTAATTTTTAAGGTAACTTTTAAGTTCACAAAAGAAACTTACACGTTAATATCAAACCCAATACAAGTTCAAAAGTCCCCCCCTTTTTTTAAGTTTACTTCAAATTAAAGTTAGAAATACCTAATGGTCTCTTCTTATTCTGCAATTAATTAACAAAAATTGGAAATTACAAATATTAGAACAATAAAAGAAAAAACAATTGTGTACTATGTTTCACATACTTAACAGTTTCAATATTTGATACTCTAACAAGTATATTTCTAAACATCATACTAAACTCATTAGCTATCATAAATAAATAGTGATACATTAATACACAATAAACATAAAACCTTTTAATAAATATCATTTAATTTAATAGTGTGAATAGTACTTAACCTATGATTCCTCCAACATCATACCACACGGAGAGACGATCTGCTACTGCTTCTTTCCAACCATACTTACTTTGGAGGTAATATGGGAGCCAAAAGAAGAAAGAATAGTTGACCAACTTCAAGCAAGCATAAGCTAAAGAGTACTGAAAAAACACGTAACAAGTGAAACATTTATTAATAAGTTAGTAAACAATGATTCCCAAGCATAATGAAATGATTTATTTTGGGTGTTTCGATAGAACATGTAGTATATTCTCCAACAAATATAATAATAAGTTGTTTGTTAATTTATAATTATATTAATATAATGTACTTCCTTATTCAAGTGAAATATTTACATTCTGTATCTTGTAGTGAATGTTGAGAGGGGATAGGAATGTAACTAAGAGTATTTTACACTTTATAACAAACAACTTTTGTTTCCAAAAATATATAATGTACATTTTGAAAATATTAAATATACTATACTCAAAGGGCTTAAGCAATATTTCTGGACAAGATTCACACGTAACATTGGTTTTTCTTGTTATAACTGTAGGGAATATATAGCTGTTTGCAGTATAACAGTTTGGTATAATATAACAAAGATGAACTTGGAATTGCAAGTAACAGTTGAATATGTAAACACATATAGATTGCTACATTAGCTTTTACTTACAGGTATTACTCCAGGAATGAAAAGAGCATGACAAAAACTTATAGCATCAGGTCTTAAAAGTAAAGGTATTTCATCAGAATCAGCACTCTCTGTAAATCCAGGATGATCAGGTCTAAGGAGTGGTTCTCGGTCTCCACTAAGAGCTTCATCCTCAGCAACATCTGGTAAACCTGGAAATGTGTACATTGGCATATCCATATATCTTTATATATCTGTATGCATTTCTTTTCAGAGAAAACATCACACCAGTTGCACTATTTTTAACATCTAAAGAAAACTGGGCATAATTCAGTATCTCCCTACCTTAAACGACTTTCAATTTGAAACAACTAGGCTAAAAACATCTGTTCTCACATATATAATAGGTGGCCACTTTATTAAAAACTACCTAATAACATTTGGACCATCTTTTGCCCAACTAACAAACATGGTAAGGCCTGGCATATAACCAACAAGGTGCTGGAAGATGTCTTGAAGGTTTTTCTCCATTCAGTCATTAATATTGTATATAATTCATGGAGCTAGGTAGGCAGAGGATAATAATAGCAAATGTGTCTTTCAGAGTTCATCTCACAGATATTCAACTGGTTTGTTGTGGCCATGAAAGATGCTTGTAGTGTCTGTCATCTTCCTCAAACCATTCACATGATATGGGCATGGTAAATGGAAGCATTATTATCTTGGAAGTACATAACCCCATTCGAGCACACACTTCACAAAAAACAGAGTGCTGAACTAAACTGTAGCATTCATTCTGCCTTTTAACTCTGTAGCAAAGGTGCCATTTTTAAACCTCTTTAACCCCTGATGTGCACCTTACTGAGTTACATTCAAAATTTAATTAAACCACTTTATTATAAATGTATGATATAACTTTAAATTAACTAAGTTTTATTCCTTTATTTTAAAAAGAAACATTTAAAACAGCAATCAAAACTGTAATTTTTGCTGTTATGTGATTTTCTCACAGTTACCATTTCTCAACTTTAAGAGCTGGTAGAAAAGAAACTGTGTGTTTGAAATGCAGACAGTTCCTGTACTTGGCCAAAGTACACAATACAGATGTTTTATATTAGTTTCTTAAGGTCTTTAGAAGACATTCTCCTCACAGTTAACCATTGTAAATGTTTCTTGAGTTTAAGATAAGTCACATCCACTTACAAAGTCAAAGCTGTGTTGCTGTGGGACAGTTTGAAATTGGCTGGCATATAAAAAGAATAGACTTTCCTCTTGAATCTTGGTAATATAACAGTAAGCGTAGGTGTATGACTTCATACTGAAATGGGATGAAATGTTCTCCATTGTTCTCTCGAGGTGTACCTAGCACTTGACAAGTGTTTCTCACCTTATATGTATTAGTTAGATAGACAATTAGATTGCATTTAGGTTTTACATTTATATTTTAATTTGTTATGTATTATTCGTGTTTTAAAATGCATATCTGAAAGGTTTGATGATTTTTATACGTTTAACTTGTTGTAACTTGTGAAAGTATACAAACAAGATGACATCATTCACATGTGTGAGTGTTAGTGAAAAATTCTGTTTACAGGAATCACCAGATAATAATAATAATAGAGCCGAGTGGGGACCAGTTGACATATCACAACAAATAATAAAAGACAAAGAATTGAAAATTAAAATTAAACTATTAGTGAAAAGATAAAGATGTGTAATTACACATATTAAAAAAAAAAAACAAGTTTCGAAAGACTTTTACAAACAGCTAACAGGTATGTACATACTTCAATTTTCTTAAATTTTAAACCCTTCATTGAACTGTATGCTGATGATAATAGCTAGAGATAGTGATATAGTAGAGAAAATGGAAAATATATAAATTTACCATTAAAAACTCTTGATATTCATTTAGGAGGTTCTAGAGATTATGCAAATTAAAAGTGAGAACTGTAAGATAATAAATAGTATTTTTATACTCAAAATGAAAATCACCTTGCAGGTGAACTATTACGAGCCCAAGTGCAAATAACCATATTAAATAATGAATTTTTATTAGAAATATTAAACAAATCAAAATTAAATATCTTATTTTTCTGAAATTACATATTTTTAGAAATGTTCAAAGCAATTTCATCCACTAATTTAATTTTTGTAAATAACTTTCACGAGTTATGTAACCTACTTCCAAAACTAGTAGGTTGTATTCATAGGGTTAAAGGAATGAAGGCTGTACCAATAAAACGTGCTTCAAACCTGTAACCTACTTCCAAAACTAGTAGGTTGTATTCATAGGGTTAAAGAAATGAAGGCTGTACCAATAAAACATGCTTCAAACCATGACTATACTACTAGAGGCCTGGACAATTGGGACCACACAAGAAAGGTGAGTTATTCTTGTGACTTTTTCTAAATTTGTCTTCTCCCACTTGTGCAAAAAAAAAGGCTATAACATGTTTTACTAGACCACACCACCTTTCAACATTCTTTATTACTTCAGTGTCTAAGTTCTTTACATAACTCAAGGCATTGTCTTCTTGTTGGTCAGTGAATACCATGGTTTATGCAATCATTCCCTTCTGCCATTTGTTACAATTTTCTTTGCAGGGTTCAGCTTGATATGTGTGTGGATTGTCCAGCACTGTCAGTTGGTGTATTGTTTCATGATGGTTGGACTTTCTTCTCTCCTCTTTCTATCATTACAAATTTTGACCACAATTCCAACTACAGCAAATATTTTATTCAACTTTTGCCATTGATGGTAAAGTCGGTTGACTGGTGTCTTAGAACAGCCTTCCAATGAAACTGTCTTGGTCACTGTGACATATGCTAGATGAGCAGCACCCATTATCATGACTCTTGTAAATGCTGCAATGTCTCTTCCTTCACCACATCTGTTAGACTGACTGCTAATGTGCTTGATCAAACTAATTTTTAAATCTGCAGCTCAGGTCAGGCCAAGTCTGAAAGGTCCCTAATAAAGTGGCTAGCCAGTGTATATGAACAGCCAAATAAAACTATGGTACAAATTGCAGTGATAGTGCATATTGTGGTGGAAGAGATATCTGTGGCAGTGGGATCTACATGGTGGATGGTATAACAGATATAATTTCTGTTCAGAAGTCTTAAATCTGGAATGAAAATAGAAATTAAATTTTACAGTAGATGTAGGTGGCCAAGCCCATAAACTCTCAATTTCAGGCTACCTTTCATAGTATTTGGTCAGCTGTGTAAAGGTATTGCTCCTAATGAAATTGAAAATAGATGAAATGCAAATAATTATTAAGATAAAACAGAAATAATACATAAAAACAAACAACTAGGTGTGGTTACTAAAACTTATGTAAGAAGTTGGAATTCTATAAAAACATTAAATTATAGATAAATACACACACTAAAAATTGAACTTGTGAAGTTACCACTACATATCCAGTAATGTAGTACAACACAAATTCATCTCTGACAAGTTGTGGTAGTTGAAATAACCGATAATTTCATCCTTCCATATATCTGTAGTAAAGACTACAATGATCAGCTTAGACCTCAATAAGAAATAAGCCTAACATGTTCTGTGTTTCCTTAATGTTGGTAAATAATATAAAAGTAATAACAAAATTTCTGAGAAAAATAAGGATGATGTAGGGATGGCAATGCCAAAAAAAACAGAAAAAAGGTAGGGATGAATACACAAAACCATACATAAGTAGCCAAATCTTTCAAAGAAAAACTTTTATCTACAACTAAATGTTGAATTCTTTTCATTTGCATGAATCCAGATTTGAATAAAAGCATTTGAACTGAATAATACTATAAAGTCTTACAATGGCTAATTCCCATAAGTCTGTAACATTGACTCAGTTGTGAGTTGTGATGAGTTGTCTTGATGGAATAATGTGTTAACGTTAATGAAACGGTATAATGCTTCTACACTCCCCAAGTTAAAATGCATGTTTTGGTGTGTAAATCATTGCAAAAACTTCAAGCATTGGTGAGCTAGCCCTTCTGATACCAGAATCAGAAGAATTAGCAGAACATTTGACTGTTACACTACTTGCCGGTTCTCTATGTTTACAATGTTTTTCTGCTAAACAGAAGGTTTTAATAGCTTTTGAAAACCTAAGTTAGGTGTTTATAAAAGTCTCTTAGATTGTTATAAAAGAGATTTAAGACTATAATGAGCCATGTTTTCTCGACCCATCCCTACATAATAAGCACTACTGTGCTTAGTGATAAAATCTGGTCCCAAGTTGAGATATTCAGAAGCATGTGATTTCTTACTAAGATAAAAATACCAAGTTATTTTAGAATTTATACCACATCACACAAAAAACACAATATTAACCCACTGTTTCCCTTGTGTTACTGAACAAATATCTCATAGTTGAGGCAAATGAGACACCTATAAAATATGTGACTCAGTATTACTTGTTTATAGTTTAAACACCACAAGTTAGAAAACCATTAAAAATCAATAGGCCTAAAATTTGTGATGAAAATATTTTCTCTCATTGTCCTGCCTCACTTACAATTCCTGTTATTGAATGAAAGAAATTTTTGGCAGTGACTTATGGGAGACAAAAGATAGAATGAAAGAAATTTTGGGCAGTGACTTATGGGAGACAAAAGATAGAATGAAAGAAATTTTGGGCAGTGACTTATGGGAGACAAAAGATAGAATGAAAGAAATTTTGGGCTTTTGTCTCCCATAAGTCACTGATAGAACAAAAGAAATATTGGGCAGTGACTTATGGGAGACAAAAGATAGAATGAAAGAAATTTTGGGCAGTGACTAATGGGAGACAAAAGATAGAACTAAAATATTACTTTTGCCCACCTCTGATTTTGAAATGGATAAATTAAAAGGAATGTGCAAAAAAAAATAATTACAATTTATGTGATTTTTATCACAGATTTTAAGCCTATGGTATACATATAGTTTTCAAGTAGTATTGACTTCAAAATGTTTTACTTGTAGAATCAAACAACTTCTGAGCTTTGAAGGATATTATTTTGTGTTTTATCTCAATACTATTTCTTTGTGAGGTAGTTGTAATTCACAACCATTGTGTTAACTTAGTTTGGTTGTTATGTTATAACAAATTGTATGTGAACTACATTAATATAATTCTGGATTTGTTTGTGAAATCAGGCATAATTTTATTTACTTATTACATTTAACTTATACTAGATGGACAGTTGGAGTTTTGATCAGACAGGTTAAGAAACTTTCCACACCAGTATGTTAAACCTCTAAGATTATAATGCAATAGCTGGGATTATTCTGTGTTTGTTTGTAGTTTCATTTTGTGATGATTCATTAAAGTTAAATTTTACTATGTATTCGTAATTTGTCAATTCATAATGTGTTTATATTCTGTTTTGCATGTTTATTTGGTTTAATATCTCAACATAAGTTATTCAATTATAAGGCATTGAGTTCATATAATTACTGGAATTTTTAAGTTTCACTCTGTAGTCTTTGTGTTAGTCACCTGAGTGAGATTATTACTATTTCTTATGACCTGTAGCTAACTTTCAATATGGTCAGTAAAGTTTAATTTTAATGTTCAGATTTGTAAAGACCCTAAAATAACAATGGGGTTATTACAGTTGAAATAACCGGCAACTTCTCCTTTCCTAACTGGTTTATAATATATTTGTAGTAAGGTGTATTCAAGTAAGTTTTCAAAATGTCTACGAAGGTGTTCTGCATGTAATTATGACTTCCCTGTAAATTATGTTATAAATTATAAACATGTGGTAATCCTTTTACTTAGGTAAAGGTTTCATACAGCAATGGCTATCTCATAAAGGTTTGACCACCTTGGTCTTGTGTCATGTCCATTCCCTGGGAAGGGGCAGTATTATCTCAAAGGGTGGCACAGATATTTGTGCAAGGTGGTACAAGTTGAGGATCAACTCCCTTGAATTTTGAATAGTATTTAAACCTATAGATTATTATATAATGCACTAGGACCCTCTCATCTAACTTGGAAGTGCAGTGTAACATAATTTTTCTGGTTCTGTGCAGATATGTTTAGAAATCCTTCTCTAACCTCAACAGCTAGATTGAGTATAAACTAATAAGAAGCCTGACAGCTTTGTTTTAATGACACTTCATTATTATGAACAAAAAATTTGTTTACTTGTGATTTGTTTTCTTGATTGTCCATGTTCAATTTATTTTCTAGATAACATTTCCTGAACCTGTATTTTTGTGGATACTTAAGACTATCCTGAACAAAAATGAATAGTGAAATTAGATTAAACCTGATAGTGAGTTCTTTTATTTCATTGATGCCTTTTTCAATAAGATAAATTTCCACCCGAGTTTTATCTGTTTACCTTACATAAATGAAGATAGTTGTTTTTAGCTTAAATAGCTGGATGGTAAACAAATATAAACTTATTAACAATGTTTTGATACAAGAAGTCCTCATAAAAGTAACAAAATGTGTGTGTGTATATATATACATGCAAATGATATCATTTCAGATGCAACAGTTAGCACAGAGGATCATACACAAAAGGTGCAATGAATTAAACAAAAAAGACCCAAGGTCAACATTCAGGTACATGATGTCAACATCTGCACCTATATCTTACATTGCACTCCCTTTATTTTCCTAATCGAAAGCTCTCAAGTTTAGGGTATTCTGATTTACTGAGGATATCATAATACTCATTCATACGTCTATCTACCTGATTTTAAGTCATCAAAATTTTAATTAACTTCTACTGTGCCTATTAATTTGATGAGAAATAATAGCTCTGACACATATTAAAACCTAATTGAGAATAAATTTATTATAACCATAGTTCCCACAGCATGGGTAGAATGAAGTTCCTTGACTTTTCCCAGACCAAAATATGTTATTCCCTGTTATCTTTTGATATATATATATATGCTTGTATCATTGAACTGTTACCTATAATAATATATGAAATTGTAAAACATTACTCATATATATGTTTAATACAAACAAGACAGACTGTATGTTAAATAGTCAGTTTACTTAAATGTCATTTTTGTTTCTTTATTAAAACATGCACAACACAGGGAGTTTATAGTTTGTTTATAATACTATATAAAATAATTTTCATTATGCTTATAAAACATATTTTGTCAATTAACTATTGTATTAGCAAAATGTGCTTCTTCACACAAGTATACTGACAGTGATACTGGATAATAATGTTACACCAACCGTATGTCAAGTTTTGTTCTTACATTTGTTTATTACATTAAATAAAATTACTATTAAGTAAAAACGTTTACTAAAAGTACTCACATTATTTTAATTCTGTTATGGCCTTTGGATTTAAACACTAACACATTACCTGCACTTGAACATACAAGCATTAAACACAGGAATTAATATCTCAATTTCAAGAGTATACTGTGGTTGCAAAGCTCATAGTTTCAAAACTACCAACAGCAATTTTGTCTAGCTGCACATGCTTAACTTTAGCATCAGTTTCATTCTTTTCTTTGTCTAGAATCTTGTTTGTTCCTTGACAAACATAGGTCTGCCAACCTTTATTAATCTGTTTAAATGAGAATTTTGAAACAATAAAATTTTGATGAGTGGTAAAGTGGTGCTAGCAAAAAAAAGTGGTCTCCTTCTAGAATGATCAGTAAAGTAAAATAGTGCACTTCTTGGATCAATACGGTGCCGAATTTGACCTGAATCAAGCTGGTCAACCAACCACAATGTGTTATAGAAAACTACTAATTTGATAAAAACATTACATTTTGTTTATAATGCATGCGAGTGTGAAAACAGACCCAAATGTTTGAGTCTCTCCCTCAATGGATAAGCGTTGGTAGAGCTACAAATTTTCTTAATATATTACTCAGATATGTGATGCATTAAATTATAGTTTACTAGGCTAACAGGATGTATTCAGTTAATAAAGTTCAACTATTTCTAAAAGATTCATGTGTAACAAATAAAGCCTTATTCTTGGAAACTCTTACATGCGACTTATTAGTTACCATCAACAGAACATTGTACATTTCAGATTTCCAAAACTTATTATATCTATTACTCTGCCATCCATATTCTGCTTTAAATGAGTTTTCTTTAACTGTCACTGGTAATATTTTGTCTCTCAGATATAAGCCTGTTAACAACCCCAGCCAAAGCTGTACTATGCATTTACTGAAATAAACTGTAAAATCAAAATAACTTATTTAAGTGAAATAGTCTATAGTAATTTGTTAAACACCTTTATATGTAGTAAAATGATTCTCCATGCCCTAAATAAACTGTAAAATCAAAATAACTTATTTAAGTGAAATAGTCTATAGTAATTTGTTAAACACTTTTATATGTAGTAAAATGATGCCCTAATTTTAAGATGATGAGATGAAGCCTTTTCCAAAATGCTTACACTCCATTTAGTCACGAACCTCACTACTGTTTATACCAGTAGGCAATTTTTGGGCACTAATGATGATTTACATTTTTGTCATCTGTGTTCTAAAAGCATCACTGGATTACCTGAAATTTACTGCCTTTTCCTAGTTTTTATCTGTACAATTAAATTTCCTGATGTTTTGTAGGCCAAAAGCACCATATATAAAATTCACAGACTTTTCCACTTTCCCTGACCCATGGGAATCATATATGTATCCAACTACTCTAAGAATTTAAGATTTACTGTGTTTCAGAAACCTACCTACATCCCGAGGAGAAGGAATAACACTGAAGTATACCACAATCCCCCAAGCAAACATCAGTAAAGCTGGCACCAAGAAAGCATACTATATTCAAAGACAAGTAACTTGAAATGAAAACCTAAAAGTAATATGCCAATCTATTTTCAGAAAAATGTTACATACTAATAAATTAACCTTGATAATAGCAAGTATACTAGATTCTAGCTGTTCAGTCTCAATCTTTCATAATGAAAGACAGATGTGTATGTATATGCACACATATACAGGGTGTCCCAGAAGTCTGGACCGATAGGGAAAAATACACATTGTATTCTTAAGTTATTTATTATTCAAACTGCATGCCATTAACACGTCAATTCTTGGTATACTGCACCATCAGGGTATTTTCTTTTCTGAAATATGTACAACTGACATTAGAAATGCATTTGGTACACTGTACAGGATATCCCAGAAGTCTGGACCCATAGGGAAAATAGACATTATATTCGTACAGTTAAAGTATATATACAAACATTACACCAAGAAGACTTTCCCACTTATTATTATATAAAATCATTTTAACATTTTTTTATCAATAAATTAACTGAACTTATAAAAGATGATATAATTAAAGATCTCAGCTGGTCAATTTAAATGTTTTGTTATCAAATGCAAGTTTTATATAATTTTTGTTTAAGGTGACAATAATGTTCATCCTTAGTTCAATAAACAAGCTTTATTTTTGTCAAAGTAAGATCGTGACTCTGATCCATAATTTCATACACAAATCTCTGTTATTAAAGGCAGATTGACACTTTTTGTTCACTGGGAAATCACTTAGAGATACTGTTATACAGTATATTGGCAGCCCACATCACACTGAGGTGGGTAGCATACTGCATTGATAGTGTTTATAGTTTACTGATAGTTCTTAATTTCTAATTTTATTAATTTAGAGTATCAAGTTGTAGCACTGGACCTTACTTTTAACATTTGGCACCAGCCAATTGGAATATTTCCCAGTGACTTTTAGAGCCAGTTTGCCCCTCTCTACCTCATATCCAATTTTTTGGTTGAAAGATAACAAAGACTTACTTCGTAACCAAAATGAAGAACAGAAGCAACAGTATAGGCACCTATTATATTTCCTATAGATGGTGAAGCTCCCCACAAACCAGTTACCAGTCCACGACTAGATGGGATAAAAAAATTGTTTATATAACAAGACATTCTTAAAAGTATTGGTGTAATTTTTTTAACAGAAAAACATCAGCAAATCTTGTAAAAAATAACAACTCAAAATGTATTGATGAACTAATTAGTAACAAAAAGACAGTTTATCTTCAGAATCCCTATGGTAAAGCAAGGTACGAAATACTAATACAAAAGGCATCAAAAACATATGTTAACACATTTGATAATTTTATATATTACTCTTACAAGAGCAAAAATTATCAGCTAATTTATAATGTTAAAGTGGAACCAATCATCTGAACAAAATTACATATAGAAACAATGACTTTAAATAAATGTATTTAAAGTTTGTTAGTGAAAAAACTGTTTGAATTTCAATTTCATTGTACTGGATACCAAGTCAATTTTGATATTTGTAAGTAAAGGTTTAATAATTTGGTCACTGTGACATATGCTAGATGAGCAGCACACATTATCATGACTTGGTCACTGTGCAGTTTAATAATTTGGAAGTTCCAAATGCTTCTACTTTCTTTAGTAAAGTCATATTGGGCTTAAAAGAGAGACAATGGCATGATAGATAACAAGAAATATTTGAAGTCAAATTTAAAAAGAATTTTATTCAAAACATCTAATGTGGACTTTCACATCATACAAACAACAAATCTGAACACCAACTTGTATGTTCATGTGCAATGCTCAATAATCACTTATGGACAAAAGAAAGAAGACACAGTCAATATATTGAATGTTCTTTGTGAGCTTTCAATCTACTTCTTTCAAGGAAAAAAGTCCTAGCATTCTTTGGATGACAAAAATATCCTTTGAAATTAAATGCAACTTTTGAAATAATATTCAATGATTATGTTAAAGCATCAAGTTTTAAGCACCAATAAGTAGATTCCTTAGGTGAGTTATCCAATTTAAAGTTTTCTTGTTTAACTGTTCCACATATAATAATGTATTTTAGTTATATATTTTCAAGTATTAGTTAGAAGTGTTTTCAAATTATAATGTCATTGAAGTTAATCTTTAAAGCATCAGTATCTGTAAACAGAGTATGTACACTTTAAACAATGTAAAATTCCATAACATTTTCATAATCTATTATTAAAACTTCCATGACTATTCAGAGACAGATACATGGAAAGTCATTAGACACCAGGTAACTTGGAAGTTAGCTACAACTATACTATTTCTTTAGTAAGCTCAACCCCTATTATACAACCAGGTAATTTGGAAGTTAGCTACAACTATACTATTTCTTTAGTAAGCTCAACCCCTATTATACAACAGGTAATTTGGAAGTTAGCTACAACTATACTATTTCTTTAGTATGCTCAACCCCTATTAGACACCAGGTAATTTGGAAGTTAGCTACAACTATACTATTTTTTTAGTAAGCTCAACCCCTATTAGACACCAGGTAATTTGGAAGTTAGCTACAACTATACTATTTCTTTAGTAAGCTCAACCCCTATTAGACACCATGTAATTTG
>NW_013673513.1:19096-22243 GCF_000517525.1 Limulus polyphemus
CTCAGCTAATTTTAATAGCTTGAGTAATACTTTTGTTTTTTTGTGGATTAGCAAAATAGTATATCATTATAAAATGGTTTAGTTCTGAGACAAATACACACATATTAGTAAATACTGATTAAAATCACATTGCTCACAACTGTCTCTATTTCAACAAATGCCAAATATTATTCCGTAACACCTCTCGTTAGGAGAATTTACTATCTTATATACTAAAAGAAATGCTAAGCATCTGGGCCCCTAATAGAAGGGGGCCTCAAATCCCAATAAAAAAAGTCCCTGTTTAGTTCATTTCACTTGTCATTAACTCTCTTAACACGGGGTCAGTCGGTATGACTGATCATGTGACCTCTTTGTACTCATTTAAAGTCTTTGTAGTTTGATCCTACTAACTTTTAATACAGTCTTCCACATAAGTCTTTCACAAAAAAATCATATTTTTAGTGAAGTATTTTTATAAACTGAAAAATTATTTGTCTGTGAATATATAATTTTTTTTTACTATTCTGTGTACAAATGATTTTCATGTTAAGATTGGAAATACAAATAATGAAGGCAACTGTTGAAGAAGTTGGTGGTAACCCTAATTTTACATCTATGAGACTACACAAAAGAAAAAGATGGTATGATGAAATTTCTGACAATGAAGTTCCTTGTGACCCAGAACAGCACTTCAAAGTTATATTCTTCAATAAGCTAGTTGATAATATACTGATGCAACTTCAAGAGTGATTTAGTAATATTCACAAAATAATGGGTTGCTTCAAATTACATCAGTATTTAATAGAACAAAACAGCTCTGATGAAAACTTAAAGCAAGCAGCAAAGGATTTTCCATTTTCAATCAAAGACATTGGTCCTGAAATCATAAATCAGTTAAAAATTCTAAAAGAAACAAACTACATTGAAATGCAAACCATAGTTAATTGCAGATATGATGCAGTTTTTTTCAAATGTTGTTGTAGCTCTCTGAGGCCCCCTAGTGACACAGCAGTATATCTGCGGACTTACAACACTAGAAACTTGGTTTCGATACCTGTGGTGGGCAGAGCACAGATAGCCCATTGTGTAGCTTTGTGCTTTAATTCAAACAAACAAACAAAGCTCTCCGAGGTTACCTAACTTTGCCAGTTACAGTGGCTAGTGCAGAACACTCTTTCAGTAAACTGAAATTAATAAAATCATATCAGCGATCAACAATGAGTCAAGAACTGCCTTAATTCCTTGGCTGTCTTGTCAATTGAGAGAGAGAGGAAGCAAGATGCTGCAATTTCAAAAACCTCACAGAAGAGTGGGGCCAGTGACAGTGTAAAAAAATTTCACTTGAACTAGAATTTTGTAAATATATTTTTTTTTCATTGTTGTTATTGCATCTGCTTCCATTTTTTTATGTTTGAAAACTAGGAAGGTCATTACTAAAACTGTTTCAGATTCATCATGCATGGTTATATATTTTTGTCTCTAATCTCCTCCTCTCTCATGCATATGTATATATATAATTTCAAATATTGCCAATTTATACAATAACTTGTTAAAGATAAATGATCCTTCTAAAAAAAAGAATATAGAACCTGAGCTCTTCTTATTTTCCCATTTGTTTTATGAATTCATCATCAAACTTTCATTTATCTATTGGCCTCGATTACATAACTTTCACATTTAATTTGCCATACAACTGGAACTAAATATTTCTGCAGGAAGTGTTAATTTCCATGAACAAAAATTCTAAAATTGATATTAGACCATTAGCACTTAAGTGTATGTTACTCTTTCAATGTTTACTCTTTCACATTTAATTTGCCATACAACTGGAACTAAATATTTCTGCAGGAAGTGTTAATTTCCATGAACAAAAATTATAAAATTGATATTAGACCATTAGCACTGAAGTGTATGTTATTCTTTCAATGTTTAATGGGTGAGGTATTTTTTAAGTAATTATTAATATCATATTTTGTAAAACATGATTTACATGTTTAGAACCCTTTTTCCATTTTAGAACAAACAAGTAAATTACTTTTAACAAGTAATTCAACAACTTCCTGTATGCTTTCAGAAAATGGATATAACACTTGCATACAAGTTGAAGAGGAATAGTTTAAGAAATACACTGGACATGCCCTCTAAAGTAAGATGTAACTAAGGTATTTATAAAAGTTATTAACAACCTCCATGATAAACTGAATGAATTATTTTTGTGCATTTCAGTGAGACACAATAGTAGCTACAGCAGAGCATATTTCATCTTAGGCATAAGTGCATCCCATGATTTTACAGAACCTGTAAAGACATTTAATACATAAATTTGTATTGTTTTACAATCAAACACGTCACAGTTGATGAAATTTGTGAACTCAACGTAGTTCACTGACTAACTTGTACAGACCCTACATTGTAAATGAGCATTGGCTTCAAAGTTAACATTTAAACAAAAGCAATGGGTATACAGTGAGATTACTTCATAGTTATTTCTGAGTATAGAATAGCACGAACACCACTTTCATTCTCCAAGGTTCATATAAATGTTGTGGACTTGCATGTGTGATACTTTATCCTGACATGTATATGTCTTTCTATGTATAGTGCAGAAATTTAATATTACATAATTGGTGTAGTACATTCTTATGTTAATGAATATACTTCATCTTTGTTTAATATTACATAATTGGTGTAGTACATTCTTATGTTAATGAATATACACCAATTATGTAATATTAAACAATTAAACAAAGATGAAGTTGTACTACACCAATTATGTAAAAATTAAACAAAGATGAAGTATATTCATTATCATAAGAATGTACTTTCTTTTGATAATGAATATACTTCATCTTTGTTTAATATTACATAATTGGTGTAGTACATTCTTTTGATAATGAATATACTTCATCTTTGTTTAATTGTTTAATATTACATAATTGGTGTAGTACATTCTTATGATAATGAATATACTTCATCTTTGTTTAATTGTTTATGGTGTAGTACATTCTTATGATAATGAATATACTTCATCTTTGTTTAATATTACATAATTGGTGTAGTACATTCTTATGATAATGAATATACTTCATCTTTGTTTAATATTACATAATTGGTGTAGTACATTCTTATGATAATGAATATACTTCATCTTTGTTTAATATTACA
>NW_013673513.1:23198-28630 GCF_000517525.1 Limulus polyphemus
AATATTACATAATTGGTGTAGTACATTCTTATGATAATGAATATACTTCATCTTTGTCTAATTGTTTAATATTACATAATTGGTGTAGTACATTCTTATGTTAATGAATATACTTCATCTTTGTTTAATTGTTTAATATTACATAATTGGTGTAGTACATTCTTATGTTAATGAATATACTTCATCTTTGTTTAATTGTTTATGGTGTAGTACATTCTTATGATAATGAATAAACTTCATCTTTGTTTAATTGTGCACTTTGTGAAATTTATATTTCTTGTAATGTGAAAAACCTAGGGTATAAAGCCTGATGAAAAACTTCATTACACAGTATGTACATAACTTGTTATCTGTTGCAAATTGTTCTTTCGAGTTGCAATGACTTACTGACTTGCATTCAAAATTGTATTAATCTACTTTTTGTTTATGATATACCACTTAGTATAGCATAAAATCTTAGTTAATAATACATATATTAATAGTATACAAGTTTTAAGTTCTTAATTTCATAAGCCAATCATTTTAAAAGTCCTAAATTTCCTCTAGTGTGACACATTTTCTCTAGGCATCTCCTCTTCTCAGACAAACCATAATTTTTTATAGCTTTCAATTTTGTTTTTGGTTACAGAGCCATCAAATAGAAAATCAGACCCCTTTTGCCACACCAACCTGTCACACCCTCTCTTTCAGGATTCGTTAGTAGTTCTCTCTTATATTATCTACAACCAACAGAAAGCCAAGGTTTTCATCTATCAAATGACACACTATATAATGTTGTTTTCTGAATAGAGAATTGTCAATTTCACTGTTAGTACAAGCTTTGTTCCCACCTGAAAGATAACGACTAGCTTGGATGATTTTATAATGGCTGTTGTCACATAGTTAGAAAGCCAGAAAAATTGTCTACTTTTTGTATGTTATCATTCTATGTTCTTTGGTGGATTATTTAATTAAATAAAAGTCATTTAGTGCATTACTACCATTAGTATAAAAAAGTAGGGTTAAGTGTCATCAACAATCGAAAGAAAAAAAAAAAAGACCCGGGTAAGTACTTTATGTTTATTCTTTATTTATTATTATAAAAGTAATTAAAATGTAAAAATAGGGAACTCTTTAGGTTAGGTTAGGTAAAATAAATAATAATATAATAAAAAATTTTCATGAGGCATGCATGCAAGCAGCTCATGGTTATATAATTCAATAGTGTAATGTGATGACCTCCATATTCCCCAAGTGATTTACAACTTATAATGGCATGAATAGTAGTTAGACACAATTCAAAGAGCAATAAAACAATAAAATGCAAGTATAAATAGATGTAAATTGTTATGAGTTGAAAGCTGTTTAGGATAAACGAATGTAGTTTCATGTTACAATTTTAAGTCATTCTAGAAAGAAGAAAAGGGTAATTTAGATTTAGTTCGATTATATTTGGTGGTACGAGGTCAATCAAATTGATCAACCTGGTATAGAGTTAGAGTAGAGAAAAAATATAAAGTTTTACTGAAAATAAACATTATAATTTTGAGAACTGGCAGATCCAAGCCAGAAACACTGGCAAATCAGTGGGGAGGAAGGACGGGAAGTGGGTGAGAGGAGGTAAGTACCATTTCGGAAGTTAACATTTTCTGACACTGAAAATGTATTTCCAATAGGTACTGCCTTATGTCACCCAGAGCTATAATCCCACATTGGAAAGGAGGAGGGGGCCAGTGAACGTGCAAAAATAATCATCAAACAGGTGGAGAATAACTTGCTGTGAAAGAAGAGGTATGCCACAATTATAAAAAGAGGCACACCTGTGGAGTATAACACTACTTCTGGAACAGGTATGCTCATGTTAGATATTTAAGGGGCATTTATTTTCTAAGTTCCTTTTGTGGTTTTGTACTTCTGATGTTCCTTTTTGTGGGAGAACGTACTGTCTGTTGTACACGACTGGAATCTACATTACATGTCCTGATGTCTATCTATTCAATTCTGCCTTATGTGTCTTACTTTGTTCGTTACTGGGCAAAATAAATCCACCCAAAGAATCTATAAAACAAAAACAAAGTTCAACTCTAGTATCAGCCCAAATGAGATGTGACCAGTAATAAAGAAAATGGAATAATAAAACTCCAAACACAAGTTTAAACTAAATTAACCTAGATGGTAAAAGAAGTATAAAATCTAACACTGAGTAGAGAAGATATAAATGACCTAAATGGTTGAGAGCAGAAATTAGGTCCATTCACACAAGCTCACGTAAAGTCACTGAACATGGGTATATTGACAAGAAGTGAGAAATACACACTGAAAACTTACAACAGATATCCTGGGAAAAGAACAACACCTAACCATGTGCAGGCATGGTAACAGGTGGAAGGTGACAATTTCCACACAGTATTTATATTCCTCTTAACAAACTCGTAACGTGAAAAGAATAATCATTGACCGATTGTAAGACATGAACTCCGCACAAACTAAAGCCTGTGCTTCCCCAGCAGACATCATTGACCCTAGGACCTGGGGGCGTGTATACTACTTATGACGGGAATTTCAACATCCGCCTTATTAAATTCAAACTCATATGAACAAAGTAGAATTCAGAAACATAAATATTTCTGAAACAAATGAATAGAAACAATGGAAATCAAACACAAGAAGTTGAAACTGATATAAAGTTGTAATCAAACACATTCAAAATCTTGTAGTCACATGGGGAATGAGTTAAAATACATGTCTATATACTAGAATGCCAATTGGAAAATGAGGATTGTACTGCAATGGCAGAGGGAGCTGCCTGCATTAGTATAGGAGGCACAGTATGATTGGTGGAGGGTAGTCACATGATCAGTACATGTTGCTACAATGGTGCAAAAATGAAGGAGTATAAAAGATTAGTGCACTGACGTGAAAAATTATTTTAGCAATACTTAGAGGGCAAATCAAGGTCGAGATAGCTTCGGGTAAAAGGAGGCAGTACCATTTCATGAAAAATATACTCAAACTGACAACATATTGAATTAGATCAAGATTTAGATGTCTCAGCTCTGAGAATGAAGTTTGCCTTGGTTGTTTTTGAAAGTAGAATCTGGATGCAACATTTTAACAACGGATGAGATGGTGCCAGCAGTAACCAGTTGTCCACTGAATGGTGTGTGCACAGGGCTAGGAAATGGAGGTGACGAGAAAAAGCTTGAATAATTCAGCAGAATCCATATGGTGCCGATGCTAGTCTGAAGGTAAAAACCCCAAACTGTAGTATCTGACCCTAGTGCTAAAAGAAATGCCGATAGTGGCGGGATGCCACCACTATGGCAATGTGCAGATAGGAGCCGACTACATCAAACTTGGACATCCACAATCCTAGTAAAGAAATGCCAACTCTGATTGAGAAATGGGTCACTTGTGAACCTTGGAGAATCTAAGCATTGATATAGACAAGAAAGTTCGATGGCTGGACACCAATCTCCTGTCTTCTTAGGCCCAACAACCAATGGGAATAAAACCCCAGAAGAATTAGCACAACTCTCTCACTCTACCCCCAGACAAACCAAACTCTGATGGCCATAGAATTACATTCTGAAATCCTAGGATATGTGGAAGATTGAAACCCTACAGGTTGGGTAAAGTCGAGATGCCAACGACAATAGGGATGAATGTAGAAGCTGACAATCGAACCAATGTGCATGTTAACAATGGCTTCAGCTCATCATCAAAGAAGTTGATGATCCTAAGAGTCTTCCAACAAAGTTTAGTGTTAGGAAACATTGGAATTTGGAGTTGTAAGTCCATAAACTTACTGCTTTCCCATCAAGGTACACTGATCTATGCAGGTTAACTACAAGCTCCACCACAGAACCCCTAATTTCGAGGAGCAGATGTATTATTTGAGAGTTGGAAAATACTTCCACCTGGCAGTAGAATGCTAAATCACATAGTTCTGACATCCATGGCAGATAAGGCATAGTAGTCCCATCATGTAACTGAGCAGTAAACCTCCCTGCATGAAAGACAGTGTCCATGGATGGAGAGAAACTAAATATTTGCTCTCAGACCTTACAGCCATCAAGTGAGGTGCACGCAGAAAAGCAACTGGAGAAAGACCCAAAACATCACACTATCGATGGACCACCTGAAGAAAACAAATCACGGGCAGTTTATCCCAAAGATAACTCCTTTTTTTATTTCTTTTAAAGACTGTTCTGTTAACTGTTGTTTGGAACAACATTTTGTCAGGTAAGTATGTTTTGTTAGAGTAAAACAACATTGGGCCACCTGCTATGTCCACTATAGGTAATCGAACCCTGGACTTCAGCACTGTAAATCCATAAACTTATCACTGTCCCACAGGGGGACTGAGAAGCCAACAGAATAAAAGAAAGCACACACACAAAAAATAAAAAGTGAATTGAAATTCTTTCCAGAATGTCCAGGATTGCCATCACTTGCAGAATCAGAGCTCCCTGGAGGAATACCATCGAACCAAATATATGTATCCATCTCACTACGAATATGATCGCTGACAACCTCAACTATTCAAAATTTTATTTAACTACTCTGTCAATAAGTTTGGTATCAAACTATAGATTATAATTCAAATTTTAGAACTATACATTACTTAATTTCGTGATTTATTAGAAAATATAAAATAAACACAGATAAACATCACTTTTTTGTGTGTCACATGGTATGTTGAATGCAGCACTGATTCAAATCAGATTTTTGTGAAGTCAAAATACAAAGTCTGTAGTTTTATACGAATTAGAAACTCAAATTACCAATACTGACAAGCTAGAACATAAAATAAAGCCTCTTATCTTTTTAACTTGCTAAGATATTGTAATAAATCAAACACAGTGGCACCCTACCCACCTCTTTCCATTTTTGGAAACGCTCCCTTATATACACTTACATCTATACATGACATGAATAACCAATCAGAAGCTCAGAATGTCCCTCTAGTGACTCTCTCAGCCATTTTAACAATCTTGGTGCCATTTCTTTCTTTTTAACCAATATTTCAACGAAGTAGGGCATGTCTTTAGTCTGCTCGAAATTTCATATTTTTTTTAGACTAAAATACATCTTAGTTATTAAGCTTAATAAATTATAGTGGAATTCTATGGTATTGATGTAGTAATTTATGATTTCTGAATTATTCAAATGTATATATAAAACCTAAAAAAAAATATTTTGTTTCATATCCTCCACATGCAAATTTATTAAAAGCTTAGTAAAAGCAGCAACCAAGTACAAAGGTTGTAACTAGAAGATATAATTGTTTGCTTTACTTCTTTAGTTACTGTTCTATGTTTTAAGAAAAATAAGTTTAAGAACTTATTTCAAAATATATAATAATTGAAATGTTACTGTTTTACAAAATACTTGTCTACTAAAACACAGCCAAGACCAAAGGTCAGTTTTTATGTTATTTGATACAGTAA
>NW_013673513.1:29545-30706 GCF_000517525.1 Limulus polyphemus
TTTACTAATTTAAAAGTTATAGTATGAAAACTATAACAAGCACAAAATGGTTACAAGGTTGATCCTAGGGACTGAGCCCATGCTGAAAGACTTAAAAGAATAACACATCTATTATCATTTTTGAAGAAACAGAATACATCAAGACAGATTCTTACCTCGACTTACCAAACCAATTACCAATGATGGCTAAAACACATGGCCAACCTGAGGATTGTGCTAAGCCTCCCAACAACCAGAATGCCACATACCAATAATAGTTATAGATTTTTAACCAGCCACTCAGTGTTCCGAAAAGAAAGGTCTGATATATAATGAAAGAAAAAGGTTAAATCATCAATATATATATATATACACACACAGACACACATATACATAAGATACTAAACATACACAGAGATATGTCTTTACTTAACAGCCAAATGTATATATACATGTATCCATACACAAAAAATATCAGAATATGTTTTAGTGTAAACAACTATCAAGATAATTTTGTAAGCAGTGCTTTCATGGCTTTAGCAGCTATTTTACCTAGTATATAAAAATTCCTTCTCATCATCATTAATCCTCTGTTTTTATTTATTGATAGAATGTGTGGCGGTACAAAAAATAAATTATTTTACTATTTCAAAAGTTTTTTCTTTTCCCATAATCATTGTTCTATCAAGATACATAACACTTCTAGTGTTTTTCTTTAGTGTATAAATATTGCTTTTGATTTAATGATTTTAATCTACACTTTTTCTTTACCAATATTTAATGTTACAAGTCTTTGTGTAGATTGTGCAACTTGTTTAGCATATGGTAGTCTGTATTTCCTGCTATTTTTGTTCAATTCGTTATTTGCCAAGGTGATACATACTTGAAACACTAGTTTAGTAATTCATGCTTACCAATGACAAGTGTCGTAATAAATACCTGCTACTGCCAAGTCCAATAACACATACTTGCTACTGTCAGGTCTTGTAACATATATTAGGTTGTCAAGAAATTAATATCACATTTTGGAACACTCTCATCAACCACCCCCCAAAAAACATACATCACGTATAATAGTTAAATTAACCACCTAAACGTCACATTAGTGTAGCCTACATAATGTGTAAAGTTTAATATACTCTAATCCCTTATAGTGATGGCACATGATGATACACACATTTT
>NW_013673513.1:31706-32582 GCF_000517525.1 Limulus polyphemus
ACATACTTGCTACTATCACACTACTATCACATCTTGTGACACATACTTGTCAGTGTTAGATCCAGTAATAAATAGTTGCTACTATCACATCTTGTGACACATACTTGTCAGTGTTAGATCCAGTAATAAATACTTGCTACTATCACATCTTGTGACACATACTTCTCAGTACCAATACCAGTAATACATACTTGCTAGTATCATCTTGTAACATATACTTCTCAGTACCAATACCAGTAATACATACTTGCTAGTATCATCTTGTAACATATACTTCTCAGTACCAATACCAGTAATACATACTTGCTAGTATCATCTTGTAACATATACTTCTCAGTACCAATACCAGTAATACATACTTGCTAGTATCATCTTGTAACATATACTTTTGGGTACTCCCATTTCCCCTCACAGCAAATTCAAAGGCACTTGGATTTACAGATCCCATGACCCTAATCATGGGAAGTTTGTTGATTGCTTTGATGAATGTTCGTCACCTTACTTCTTCTCTACAACTTCACATCAGTGGGCTTGGTCTTCTTCTCTGCCTTGGAACCCACCGGACAGTTCTCTGCTTCACTTTTTAAATACCACTAGCCAAAAGTAGAACCAACCTCTCCAACAAAATTACAAATATAACAAGTAAGATTACTGCGAGTGGGGAGAAGGGGGATAATAATATCACTGAACACCCTAGTTGAGGAAAGTAAACTTTCCTTTAAAAACAAAATTCCTGCCAGGGAAAAAAACAACAACAAATACTTGTGAGTGTAAAGTCTAGTAATACATACTTGCTACTATGACATCTTGTGACACATACCTGTCAGTGTTAGATCCAGTAATACATACTTGCTACTATCACATCTTGTGACACAT
>NW_013673513.1:33440-36148 GCF_000517525.1 Limulus polyphemus
ATACTTGCTACTCTCAACATGTAACACATATTTGTCAGTGCCAAGTCCAGTAATACATACTTGCTACTCTCAACATGTAACACATATTTGTCAGTGCCAAGTCCAGTAATACATACTTGCTACTCTCAACATGCAACACATATTTGTCAGTGTTAGATCCAGTAATACATACTTGCTACTCTCAACATGTAACACATATTTGTCAGTGCCAAGTCCAGTAATACATACTTGCTACTCTCAACATGTAACACATATTTGTCAGTGCCAAGTCCAGTAATACATACTTGCTACTCTCAACATGCAACACATATTTGTCTAGTGTTAGATCCAGTAATGACATACTTGCTACTCTCAACATGCAACACATATTTGTCAGTGCCAAGTCCAGTAATACATATTAGCTACTACTATCAATACTCAAAGTGGATTTTGTAGGGAAAATATGACCAATTTTAGGAAATTTTAACATAAATATAGGGTTTATATGGCTACTTTGGTGGCAAACTACAGGGAAATATCACTTAAAACCAAAGAGTGGAACATTACAGGAATACATTTCTACACTAAAACTGAGCAATTAAATAATTAATTTATTAGAAACTGTGTCATCATGGCGTTACACTATACCATTGAAATAATTGTTGTATTAGTTGGTACTTTGAAGTATAGAACTGTGTTATTTGCTGCTGTCAAGCTAGGTACTGTGTTAATTGCTGCTGTCAAGCTAGGTACTGTGTTAATTGCTGTTGCCATATCTAGTACTTGCTAATGCCAAGTCTGAAACCATTTATTTGTTGCTTTCAAGATTGATGTTGCATCTCTGTTTCTATAAGTCTGTACTGCAAACTTGTAGTAAAAGATTGGACTGCATATCTTTTGGTGTCAATATTGGTACTGCATATGTGTTGCTATACAACTGTACTGCATAACTGTTTTAAAAGCTGGTATTGCATGTTTGTTACTGGAAAGATTAGTATTGTATACTTGTTTTTCTAAAGTCTGCTGCATATTTGTTTTCAAGGCTGGTACTGCAAGCATGTTCAAATTAGGTGCACACCTATATAATTGTTGGAGATGTTGCTGTTCTACAACTCTTTGAAACACATATTAAATTCTAAGTTATACTTAGTTCATCTACAGATGTTGCTGTTCTACAACTCTTTGAAACACATATTAAATTCTAAGTTATACTTAGTTCATCTACAAAAAACATAACTTAGTTTCAAATTGACATCATATGCATTAGTTATATCTGGTCCACTGCTGAAGAAACAATTAATTTTGTTGAATTACCATTATAGCTGAAAGCCACATTCCTATGGCTAGAACTTTTCTTAAGTCAAACCGGTCTCCAAGTGCACCACTGATAAACAGTCCCTGAACAAAAAATACAATCATTTATCTCACTGTGCTTAGATAATTATTTAAACCAGACACCAATATCTTAGTAGTTATCAAAGAGGTTACATACAATTATCAAAAATCATTTATGTAAACCAAATAATATACTTGAAGCCACACTCTTTAAACATACATGCATGTATGTACAATGTATGTATACAATGTTTGATCCTCCAGAACTATATATAATAACTTAGGTCTGTTGTTCAATTTAAATGAAATTTTGTTTGTAATTGAGCACAAAGCTACACAAGGGTTGTCTGTACTCTGCCCACCACAGGTATCAAAACCCAGTTTGTAGCATTATAAGTCCACAGATATGCGGTTGTGCCACTGGGGGGCATTTTAAATGAAATAATGAAAATGAATTGTTACTTAACACATTTCCTGCACAAGTATTTTCAAGCAGCAATAAAAACAAAACTTTGGCTGTATTAAATGAGCATTCATCTTATTTTTCTACATATTATTCACTTTATTGATACACAATCCAGTTTGTTTACGCATTCAAACTTTATTGGAAAGCATAAGCATATTTTGTTTGAAATGACTAAAATAACTTTGTTATTAATTTTATGATTACAGGTTTTTTTTGTAGTAAGTCATATTTACAGTAAATTATAACAATATATGATTACCACAGAGTAAGAAACCATGAAGACAGTGTCCAAAGTCCCCAGAAATAAAGAAGCATCATAGCTGTCATCAAACATGTGACGCTTGTTCCATTTCTGTACAAGGAAAAATAACTTTTAAATTGCTGAAAAGCATTTCCAAAATCTTGAGTGATCATACTTTCATAAATAATATAGTTTTCCTTAAGATTAACAATATGTAAATTTAAGAAAAAACTAGTTCTGTACAGAAAGTCATCATTAAATTAAAAATATTTTTTAACTTATAGCTCTAAAAAATGTGTAAGCCAAAAATTACAAATTAATGATAAATGTGCGAAAACATGTCAAAAAAGGAAATGATGGAATATTTTTGACTCAATGAAAAGTAAACGTTTTGGAATTTTTTTATCTCTTGTAATATATTCTTTTACAAAGATTATAAATATTAAATATTCATATACAGGAGATACATCATGAATTTTCCCAGTCCATGACCCACATGAGTAACCAGTTGGAGAAAGGGATGTTTTAATATACCTTAGTAAAGCCAAGTATACATTTGACCCTCATCTTACAAAATGGATGCATTTTTGAAAATAGCACAAAATACCATAACTCGAACCATTACATAGCACAAAATACCATAACTCGAACCATTACATAGCACAAAATACCATAACTCGAACCATT
>NW_013673514.1:0-2802 GCF_000517525.1 Limulus polyphemus
CCAACTCTTGGACTACTCTTTTACCAACGAATAGCGTGATTGACCGTCACTGTATAACTCCCCCATGGCTGAAAGGGCGAGCATATTTGATGAGACTGGGATTCGAACCCGCGACCCGCAGACTGCGAGTCGAGCTCCTTAACCACCTGGCCATGCCGGGCCGGCTCAACTGTCACACCCACATAAGAGATCCTCGAACCTCCTTATTTTTTCAGGTTCGGCCTTCTCTGCTTTGCCGCAAATCCTCGAGATATCACATGAGCTAGTATTTATACTTGATTTGCATGCATATTCACTCGAACAAGAATTGAAGTTTGTGTGTGTGTGCGTGTTTTTTTGTAAAACATTGTAGTATTTAGTTTTATACAGAATTCAAGTTAAATTATTGAATCTATGTTGCTTCATACGAAGACAGCGCCAAACCGATTATTTAATTCCAACGTGAGTTACAACATGCTGTACATCGGACCGCCACATCATAGTTGGTGGCAAGAAGTACAACTTACGAGGTCAGAAATGATTGTAACGTGGTGCTAACGAAGTCTACAAACTATTGTATTACATACAACGAAAAAGTGGTGGAACTGAAGTCATAAAGTGTATGGGAAATTTAAGAATAAGGTAACTAAGCTAGTGGATTAGATGTTAAAAAGTTACCGGTTCACTAATAATAGTATATTTAACGTTATTAATTTAATGAATACTAAAATAGTATCATTAGTGCTATTACCATTAGTATTGCAGTTTAAACAGCGAAATTTAATTAACATACGAGTAATTGATTTTGAAATATAATTTTCCTAGAGATTTAAACTCGTACATGCCATGGTTAAAACTTAAATTTCCTGTTTTTGTTGCCGATTTTATTTTAACTGTAATTATCCTCTTCTCTAAGAAGAGATCGTTAACTTTTACTAATATGATAAATAAAATACTCTGAAAGATTCGAAATCGGAGCCTGTATCGATTCTTAACATTACACCTGTGTATTGTAAGAGTACTCGACTTAGACTTTACAGGCGTTAAAGCAATGTAACTGGTCCAGAACAAAATTTGGACCCTGAAGTCTAACTATGTTTTGTAATCAGTTTCATTAAATTACCTGATGCAATTTAGTGGAAGAAATTGATAAAAACAAAACTATCTTTTTGACTAAGCCTTACGTACTTCGGAATAAGGAAGTTTAAGAGTTTTACATTATTTAAGAGGTGTAAGGTAATGTACAGGACTATAAAACTTATAACTAAAAGTTAAAACCTGCAGGAGGAACATTGGTATTTCAATGAAAAACTATGATTATCGATAAAATTTGGGTATAATAGTTATAAGTATGACCTCTTAAAGCCCCAAACTAATATGTTCTATGGCAAATTTACTTCTCATTTACTTGTGAAATTGTTGACTGGTTTTTAGTTATGTGACGTATGCTGTTACTTTATGTTCATCTGTTTGATAAATATATCGATATGAAGGATTACATATTGTTATGATTATTACAACTGATGAAGAAATGGCCTCAATAAGCCAGATCTTTTGTAGCCATGATTCAAAGTAGCTTCAGCCTATAATGATTTATTTTAGCTTTAGGATAGTCAAAATGAGTAATTTTTGTAGATGTGACAGACTAAATATATTTGTTTTATTCTGTGAAAGATACAAGTATCTAAAATTACTGAATATAATGTTTTCACTGAATTTATTTTATTCATGAAATTATTAATTTTTGATAGTTAATTTGACTGTTATGAAGAGGCATTCATTTATAGTAAGTAAAATTATTTTTTGTCTTTCAGATTGAAGTTTTCAGTGCATAAAAATCAAAGCATTTATTTTAAATATGGACTTCAATGAAACATTAAAGCAGGTTGGAGATTTTGGGATATATCAAAAGCTTCTCTGTGTCTTCCTTATTTTTTCATCAGCTGCATTAAGTGCATTGGTATACTTTACTCAGTTCTTTATCATAATGGTTCCCAAACACTGGTGTTATATTGAACAGCCTTTTAACTTAAATTTCACCGAAGAGGAGTGGAAGAACTTCACTTTACCAAAAGGATCAGGTTCAAAACTTGATTATGATCAGTGTAAACAATACAATATAAACATAACAGAAATCCAGCAAAATATTTCCATGGGATATCCATTGGTATTAGAAGATTTGGAAATAGTACATTGTCAGAAAGGATGGAAGTATGATTTTTCATCATTATATCCAACTCTTGCTACAGAAGTATGTATTTTTGTTTAATTGTTTTTAAAGGGTTAAATTCATACTGTTGTTTAATTATGATTATGTTAACATGTTGGTGTTTGTAAACTGTATTGAAAAGGAACTTGTATATCCAGAAATATCTATCATGAGACAGTTTAACTTTTGTTTGGAAGGTTTTATGTAATTGTAGGTTTTTATGTCCCAATTTCATAAAGTTGTTTAACATAAGAATGTAACTTTTGACAGTAGTTTTCCAAGTACTTTGAAAATGCCCCACTTCTGTATTGATTTTTCAAATTCACACAGATCTTGCTAGTTGATGTAACAGAGTGCTGTGAATCAATGAACTTCAAAACTATTTATTGATTTAATTTGTTTTTATAATACATGTATTATAGTTTGGTACAGGTTTCAGATGTTGTTAAAGTATGTATTAAAGAACTCTTGTATCAGATATTTAAGGCCTTTCATCTGTGTTTTAATAAAAATTGTGAAATTACGATATATTTGGGAAGCTACTGATAGTAAAATTTATATATGTGTGCGTGTGTGTCTATATATATATATATATATATATATATATATATATA
>NW_013673514.1:2823-10104 GCF_000517525.1 Limulus polyphemus
TATATATATATATATATATATATATTAATACAGTTATATATAAGTTTTAATGTTTAAAAAACAATTTAAATAATAAAAAAGTTGTATGCTTTGTAGTGCCAAAAGCATGGTTACTTGTGAAATAATATTGGTGTTGAACGATCATTTGGTACAAAAAATATACATTTCATAATTAAAGGTATTTCTTCATTAGAATTGAAAACAAAGTGGGAGAAGGCTGTTCAGCCTTTTCAAAGTCATCCTCCACCTTACAAAACAATATCAAATTTACTGTAGTCATTCAAGCTATTAACTTCTAGATGCATATCTAATAAATGTATTCAAAACTTTAAAATACATTGTAGTAACATACCACATCATCAGGAAATCATTCTACTAGTTTTTAAAATTAAAAAAATGATTTTGTTCAAGATCAAGGCTGCATTTGGACTTGCTTTCAAAGATTAAAGTTATTGTATCTGATAATCAAATTAATATTTCTGTCAACTGTCTATCAAATTAAGTACAGTTTGTGCAGCAGATCTCACACACACTGTACATGTAAATACAACTGTGAGTGGATTTTACGTATCAGAATCTTCATGTTATAATGTATAATCAGCTTTCTGTAAATTTCAGAAGTTCTGCCAAGGTTGAAAAAAATATACTCAGAGAAAGTATTAACCTAGTGATAAAATATTATGCGATAAAATTATTCTTCCTACTTTTGAAACATGTAAATAAAGCCTATAGTAAAGCATATGATAGGTGTACATGCATTAAACTTTTCCTGCAGTTTGTATTTATGTATACTTAATTTATTTGTAATATAGCAAAATTTGATTGTTAAAAGTATTTTTCTTATACCTATATAGTTTTATTCTTCTTAAATTTTACTTTAAATTTCATCAGACTTAAAATGTATTGAGGCATAGATGATGAACATGTGCATTGACAAGTGTAAACATATTTGAATTTGTCCCTTTTGCTGCAGGAAAGATCTAGTTACCAGTTAATACAAAAACTACAAGATCAATTTATATGGTATACAAACACTCTTCTTTTAGAATTTTATACATATGTATAAGTAATACCATCATATTTTATAATATGCAACTTAATCTTTCATCTCTTTGATATTATGAATGTACATCTATATGTATCATCAGAACGTGCTGAATATGTTTCACATTCCAGTTAAACTGGGTGTGTGAAGATGACAGACTTCCCTACTTGGCTCAGACATTGTTCTACATGGGAACAAGTGTTGGAAGTATTGTGTTTGGTTTCATATCTGACAGGTATGTATGCCTATTTATTATAAACTGAATGAAATAAAATTGATGTGGGCTTGCAATCATTGGACAGCAGCCTACAGTAAAGAAAGATAAATGCGCAAGTTTTAGTGGTGGCAAGTGTATATATAGTGCTGTGAAATTAACTGTATCATAAGCTAGAACATCTTTAAGGATTTTGTGTTTATGGGAGGAAACAACAAATATTTAATGATTTTTTTATTTTAAAGATCACTGAGTAGGAGCAAAGGGAATTTTTTCAGAGTACTTATGTTTTGGGGTTTAGGAAGGTAGGTAATGAAAGGAAAACTTCAGTATGATGCTACATGGGGCTGTTTCAGTCCACTTTTTGTTGAGTGATGTCACATGTAGCTTTATCAATCTTCTTAGCAATTTCGGAGTTACATAACTACCTCCTGTTATGGTTTATCATAACATTTTTGTAGATTGTTTTAATTAATACATAATTTCCTAATATGGAGAGTTTAACTGTAGGTGATATTTTGTTTAGGATGGGTATAGGGTGGCAACTTTTGTAGTGAATACATTGTCTTCTATTTGTTTTTTTCGTATGAATCAGTATGCAGAAGGTCTTTTTTTTTTTTTTAAGGAAGTACTGATAGCAAGAAAGTTTATTAAGGGGTTAATCAAGAGAAAACTTCATGTTTTTTTTTGGGAAGAATTATCATATGAAAATAGTTTTGAAGTTAATCAGCACAATCTATCAAAATAGGAAAAAAAATCATCAGTATAACATTTCCCACTTTGAGAATTTATAGTGCTTTCCTGTGAGATCTGACTTCCAGTGTCACCATACAGAAGTTAAGTACATTATATCAAAACAATTACAGAGTTTAATCACATCATTACAGTTGATGTTGCCACATCCAGTCATACTTTAGCTGACAACAATGCATCTTGACAATAGCCGTGCAGTGTAATTTCATTGCAAAAGGCTCTGTCATAAGAAGACTGTCATGTCCAGAGCACACACTTCCTCCCTGATTACTTTCCATAATTTATCTAGTGTACTAGAATGGTAGTTTCCCAGTGCCTTTTTTATCAGTTTGAGTGTGTAGATATCCATAGGTGCTGTATCTGGCAACTTAAATGGTATATCTTCATATGGAACAGAATGAATATATACTTCATTCTTTAGCTGCTTCAGGTGTATGATTTTTGAAGTGAAGGTATAAGTGGAAGCCTTATCTTGGTGAATCCATACTGTGTTGGACTCATTTCCAAAAGTAGATCTTTCTTTATTATGTTGTGTACTGTTGCTTGGAGCACATGGATGACATTTGCCACTGACTTTCGTGTTATTGGATTCTTACATCTTACATACCACACTTTGCTTACCCTGGTTGGGAAATGACTTGTTGCAGGTCTCATCCTGGTTCCCCAAGTTGATCCATATTCCTTTGCTTTCAAATGCCATTAAGTACAAGGGATATACTTATCTTCAAAATTCTAAATCCCTGGTCTGAACATATCTTTATGATCTGAGTGTATGAATATTTTGTGTTAGAAAGGAATGATACATATTTTTTCCAGTAGTGGTCAGTTTTTCTGTTTATTTTTTCTTTTGCATCACACTACTTACGAAATGCCAGACATGTCAAAATGTGTTTTTGATGCATTCCATTCCACTGTGACTATATCGGCTGTGGTTGCCACTTGAATTGTTGATTTGTATATTCAAAGTCATTTTAATATAGCTTTAAAAACCTTCTGTATAATTCTTATCAACCTGTAGTTTCTTACAAAAAATATGGTCTTCTAAAACTTTCTGTTTATGTTTACCACATCATAAATGACATCACACTATATTTCCTTTTTATATTAAAGAGACAACACATTTATCAGCATCATTATGGAAACTAATGACAGCAAACTATTACTTTCCAATAGACTTCTGTGTACTTTAGACATCTCTATTTATACACGTGATGAAGGACTATAAATTCCAGATTTCTCTAAACCTTACTATCCATCCAAATCTTAATTATTGACCTATCTCATATTGTTTTATATTTTAAAAACTTAGCAAGAAGTGTTACATTCAGACAAAGTGATCTGCAATGAGTACTGTGATGGCTCTTTTTTTTTTGGTAATATTTTATATTTGTTATACATTGAAAACCAGGTCTTAAGGAAAAGCATAGTAAAACCTCAAATAACATGTTGCATTGATGACATCTTCTTTTGATTTTTGGATAGCTGGTACTAATTTACTTCAGGTTTTGTTCGCATGATAGTACTTCTGATGTTAGTTTATTTTTAAAAGCCCATCTTCTACACACCAGCTTATATAAAAAATAAGCCAACAGATCATGATATCCACAAAAAATAATAATTTTCTCTCACCATAGTAATTAAAATATCATATGCCATCTGTCTTAACAAACTTTATACTAATAAAAACATTAAAAAATTTACAAAGATAAAGACATCATACAAAAAAGGTTATGAATATTATGAAATTGGTAGAAAGATTGAATAAGCTAAAATAGCTTAAAGAGAAACTACTCTTAAACAAAACAGTATTAAAGAATCAAATAGAATTTCTTCTGTTATCTATCATCTTAATTATCAAAACATATTGCATATTCTGATAAGGCATTTCAAATTACTCTGTCTCAATGATAATTTAAAATACATTTCCTTAAAATACCCAATTAAAAATCTCAATTATCCTAGTTCATGCTCAAGTTAATAACATTCCATCACAAAATAGTTATTATTCTCACTGTTGTATTTTCAAATTCATGAAACTTTGATACTTTATAAATTAAATAAATAAAAGCCCTAAACAATTACTAAAGATTTACACAATGCACATTGTAAAAAAATAAGTAAAATGTAACCATTATTTTATGCTGGACAAACATAAATGACTCTTAGAGAGTATTTAAACAATCAATAAAATTTTAACAATAAAAAAAAATATTTGTGATTCCTGCATTTTTAAACCGCCTGACCTTTCTATCAATGATCTAGTTCTCTTTATACACTTGTGTAAGAAACTGGATTTATAGAAATTAAACAGTTGGAAAGGTGGAAGAAGCCCAGATAAAGATTATTATATTTTGTTTTCTCTCATGTCATATCCATCTGAGAGCCTTTTTTTATTTATGTTATTATCTTAATTTTTTTGTTATCATTAAAATGTGATTTCTTATTTTTTGTGTATAACATTTATTTCATTATAATTATTTGTCATTTAGTAATTATTATCTATATTTGTAAGGCCTAGCATAGCCTGGTGGTTAGTACACTTAACTTTCAATCTATGGGCTGTGGGATCAAAACCCAATGTGAAAATGCTTGCTTTTTCAGGAATGGGGACATTATATGCAATGGTCAATCCCAATATTCATTGTTAAAGAGTAGGCCAAAACATGGCAATTGGTACATTGACTTGCTACCTTCCCTTTAGTCTATCACTTTAAAATTAGGAATATGGCTAGTTCAGATAGCTTTTGTATCTTTGCATGAAATTCAACAAAACAAACATATTTGTAATCAATTTTTGTTCCTAGGCTACTGTTAAAATTTCTGTTTTTTAATGGTCCTCTTCCTAATAATTTGTTTGTTCCAAACACTTCTGCTTTATTTCCTTTTCCAGTCATTTTATACACTTTAAACTATTGTTCTACCTGCAACGTTCCCCTCCAAACTAAATACTTTGTTTTTGAAGTGGACTGTCATAGATACTCATGATGTCACTGAAAACCACTTGTCTCTCACAATTTACACTTCATGAAAGAGGAAGGTCTGCATTCCATAAACATGTTAGGACTTTTATTTGTGCAACATAGTATTAAGAATCAAGGAATTTATTATTGATTATGTGTTTAATTTTCAATTTTGTATGTATGTATATATATATATATATATATATATATATATATGTGTGTGTGTGTGTGTGTGTGTATCAGAACATTTGTGTTTGTTATTATAGCTGTAAAATATTTCTTAACATGGAACTTTTAAATGATATTCTTTCTGGATTATTTTAAATATGTAATTTTTTATACAATTATTTTTTATTACATGGCATTATTTATATTCAATAAAATTAGATTATGCCATTATATAAGGTGAAACTTGTTTATTTTTCATGAATATATATATTTTTAACATCCATCCTATTTTAACTACTTTTTATACTGAATAGTGTATCATTATTTCAAACACTTAAGTTGTGAATGTGGGTTGTAAACTTAGTATTTTCTTTGAGAAAGTACCAATACAAACTGAAATAAAATTAATTAATTAAAATTTTGATGTATTTAATTGAATTAACTTTTCATAGTAATTCTTCATATTTTCAGTGTTTGATAATATAATGTTTAATTTTAACTTTTATACCTACTGAATTTTATGTAATTGTTATAATAAACCTTGACATAATTTTCTAAAAAAATATTTTCATTATGTTGTCTCTCTGTAAACCTTGTATGGTTTCAGGTTTGGACGAAGACCATCCATTATTGCAAGTTATGTGATAGCTTTCTTAGCTGGCATTAGTTCTTCCTTTTCAACTTCCTTTGGAGTGTTTGCTGCTTTGAGGTTTTTTGTAGGAGCGTGCATTATTCCACTATCAGAAGACCCATACATTTTAGGTAGGACTTGGATATCTCTGTTAATATTTCTTCTTCATTCAAAAACAAATCTTCAAATTCTTAGAAGCACTCGCTTCAAAAATGACCTTCTCATTCATAGCTGCAATAAAAGTACTTAAGAACAAGTACTTGTTGGAAGACTGCCAAGTATGCCCTTATATGGTTGCTTGTCAGATTTATGTAATGTGTTAGAACCAGTGTGATCATACTTTTTTTCATAATCAATCCTTTATGTGTATGGTTACCAATAAAATTCTTAAGAAGTAATGCACACCTCTTTTTTTCTACTACTTGAGCTCACTTAGTTAACTTTTGCAAACCAAAAATTCCTTGAAACTAATTTATCACAGAAGAAGCTCTTAATATATTAGTTTTTCTGATATTAACTTTGATCTAAACTTACATTTTTTGTAGCTTAGCACAAATTTCATCATGAAACAGAAAAGAATGAATGTAAGTATCAGCAGAATTTTTACATTTATTCATAAAGTGGAGTTTGAATTTCATAGATTAATGTTCAAGTTCTACCCATCTTAAGAGGCTAGCAAAAGTAATTACTGCTAAAATAAAGTTTAGATCTACCATTATGGAACAACAAAAAATGTACATGAATAATAGTTTTTACACTTTTACATTATTTTAAATTACTTTACACACTAATGTGTATTTACCTATCATTAGAGTTACTGCTAATTTTGGCTTCAGCCATCTAATAATATCAATTTAGAAAACCTATTTGAAATCAAGAAATGTACTTTTCATATGCTTTCTTGCCTTTGGTATGTCGTGACAGAAATTATTTTAATGTCTTGTATGAATCATTTTGTACCTTTCTTGTAGGTTTGGAGTACATTGGTGTAGAAAAAAGAACACTGGTGATTGTTTGTTGGACAACAGGCTACGTTGTATTTTCAGTTATCTACCCATGGATAGCTTATGTTGTAAGAGATTGGCAGTTACTTAACATCATCACCATATTACCACTCGTTTTAATTATTCCATTAGGAAAGTAAGTTTTGTTTTTCTTACACTTTAGTGTCGGTTAAATTCAGAACTTCAGCAGATCTCTTCTATGTTTATGTTATTTCTTTGTGTGTATGTTTTTATATATATACCAGTATAAAAGCCCATTGAAAATGATGGGAAACCAAAGCCTACCAAGTTTGAATTCTCCATTATGCATTTGCAACTTTGCTGTCTAAACAGACAAGAAAAATAAAGGGCCTTCTAGCTTCAGGAAACCAAATCCTATCATGAGCAATATCTCCTTTATCTAAAGAGCGTCTGTTCTCAGCATCAATCCTTGTCCCAGCATTCATTGATCACAATTATTTTCTAATCACATCAATTGCATTATTCCAGTATTTCTCTTAAAACCA
>NW_013673514.1:10114-13884 GCF_000517525.1 Limulus polyphemus
TTAGGATCATCTAACTACACTGAAATTACTAGAGAAATACAAGCATGACTAGACCAACTGTACATTTAGGTCGTTTTATTAATTATAGTATATTTATTTATATATATATATATATATATATAATATGTGTGTGTGTGTGTGTGTGCAATTAATATCATTTATATAGTAGATAAAGTATCTGGCATTATTTTTCATTATTGGTGATCATACAATGAAATTACATGTAAACTAAGCTAGTAAAATCAACCAGTTACTTGACTTATGACCAATAAGTTTAACAGTTATATTGATGATGCACTGAAATGTTAGTGAAAAGATATGCAACTAATGTCTGGTCCTTTGTAATTGTATTACTTTTCTAATGATTAACCAGCTGAGTATAATACCCATCTTCTGTTAGTGTGTAGTTTAAAAATATGGGCTGTGATTGCTTTAATTTGTGCACTGCTGAAAGCATTTGTGATGTTAAAATATGTGGTTTTGTTCATTATACTTTATGAAAGATTCAAATTTTACATATATCTTGTTGGAAATAAATAAAACTGAGAACTACAGAGAATCTTGCAAGTTATATTATTAGGTTTGCTCAACATTTTGTCTTTGTCTTCATCAGTAGTGTACAATTTCTGTAATGAACTCTGTCATTCAAATAAAAAATTTTTAAAGTTTTGAAGATAAAACCTAACATAAAACATCATTTTAGTGTTCAAATATCAATGTAACAGTAGAATTAGGAATATGGAACCTTCTAGTCAAGGTTTTCTTTGACTTTATTTCATATAAATTAATGGAACATCTACTAAAATACTATAATTTAACTGAAGATCAGTTTGAAAGTAACCTTGCAAAATTATCAGGAGTTCACAATTGTTTGTTTTTTATTTATACTTGTGTACTATGCTCCAATCAGCATTACATAAACTAAAAATTGTAAATATATCTTTTTTAACCTATAATAGAAAATCTACTAATACATTATTACATACAGTTGTAGTCAACTAAAGAAACACAGTATAAATTTGACATCTTTAATTGAAAAGAGCAAGTGTACTTATACTATTCTTATGAGATGGCTGAATAAAAATTACAAAGTACAGGATACTGGTTGAGTTAAACTGTAAGTCTGTCATTTGGAAGGTTTTAAAAGAGAAATATGAAATATGTTTATTCAGAAAGAAGTAAATAAAAAGAAAAAGTTGGTAATATAAAGTAAATGAATTACTAAAATAAAAACTGTTGAAAATTTACAAACCCTAAAATGAGTTTTTCAGTATTTGACATTCAGGTTTATGACTATGAAACAGGAACAACAGTAATAATGTGTAACATCTGAATAACTTTAAGGATGAATTACTGCATGTTGCATTGATTAAATACACATTGACTCCAGTTGATTGTGGATGAGTGGCTAGCTATTTAAAAATCTCCATACAAATCAGTCTAAAAGCTGGACCTAGCTGTGAAACTAGATATGTGTAGTGTATGAATGTATTTTATAAAAATTTGTGTACCTGTAAATATAAAAAAAGATCAAGATGACAGAAGACAAATTTCACTTACTAAAACAACCAGCTAAAACATCAAAATCAAATCAAATGTAACTATACTTGAAATGTTTAGATGAATTTAAACCAACAGTTAAGCACACATTACCAGGCAGGTCATTCCACAAGTATAATGTCTAACAGAGAAATAGATTGACTGAAAAGCAAGTATGCATCTAGGCTTCCAGACTTAAGCCTATTACCCTACTATTTTTAGTTATTTTCCCACAAATCAAACAAACCACCTAGAAGAAGATTATTTAAACCTATATGAATTATAAATACATTGACATCAAGTCTGTTGTATTTCTCCTACATCAGAGAAAACAAACACCATCTTTAAGCCCCTCTTAAACCAAGTATAACTCTTATAACCTGTTTTTAAACTTTGTTTAGTAAATTAATATTGTTCCTGTAGTAAAGAGACAAAACTGCACACAATAATCTAAGTAAGGTATCATTAGTGTTTTTTTACAGGTTATAATAACTTTGTTCTTAAGTCTCATTTTGAGTTTACTTACTGATTATAAGTCTTATTTTATTACAAGTTGCAGCTTGTACAGTAAGGAATAATATTTTCTAAACAGGTATGACATTTTGATCACTGATGTGATCATTCTCAAGTTCACAAGTTTAAAATTTGGGTACTTGAGAATGATTGTACCAGTAATCAAAATGTAATACATGTTTTAAAAATATTCTTCCTTACTGTAAAAGCTGTAACTTGTAATAAAAACAAAACATGTTTTTAGTTTTGAAATTCTTGTAGATAGATCCCAGAACAGTATTTCACCCCCTTTTTTTTTAACCATCACAACTAAACTGCTGAAAGCTTCAGTCTTTTATTAGTAGTCATAAATAAGTCATACTCATTTTCAATATTCCTCTTATAGAAGAGGTAAATCTTTTTAAAAGTTTCATATTCCTGTTTCATTACTTTAGACTTCTCAATATTAGCATCATTAGCAAACTTATAAATATTTATTTTCATGGAGCTAATCAAATAATTGACGCAAATAATGAACTACACATTTTACAACAAGATTCTGGATAACTACATTCTCCAGTTTAGAAAAAATGTCAATTAACCACTGTTTTACTACTAAACCAATTTTCAATTCAATATTTTTATCAATTCTAATTTTCATGTGTGACAGCAGATGAAGGTTTCCTATTCAAGACAAAAATATAAAACCCTATAACCCAGTTATTTTCAAAAGGTGGATTTTTCTTTATTGGGGAGTAAACTGGTCCACCTTTTGAAAGTGCTCAGTTATAGGAGTTTGTATTTTTGTCTTAAATTGTTTGTTGTTTTAAATCTGTGTGTTTTCCTAATATTATGAAAGATTTGTATTCATATAGTTGGGACTGAAGTTTGAAAATCATATGTTCTGTTTGTTTTCATAGTGAGACTACAGTCAAGAAACTTGTTTAAAGTAAAAGCTACAAACTCATTTCCATTATTTAGTGTTTTAATAAATGTCTAATTATAGAGATTTTCTTAAGCCTATTCATTAGTTAGAAGCTGACTTGTACAAAGGTTTCTGTTTTTGAAAAAAAAACAATGTCTGTGTATTCAAAGTAAAAATTAAATTTATAGCTTGGAATTTATAGACCAAATAATGAAAAAATTATACAACAAAATGTACTACTTTTAACCTAAACTTTATATTTTTCTTGAAAAAAAGATTCAAATTGTTTAGAACAAATTTATTAGACAAAGTTCAAATGGATGATAACAGGCTGATTGTATAGAATAATTGCACAAGAGACTTAGTGTTGGTATTGCCTCAGAAGTACACATGTGAAAAGCCTTACTAAGGTGTTTAACGGGATAATAGTGTAGGAATACCACTCACTAGTTCTAAAAACTGAAATATATTGATTGCAAATGTCAAACTTCAGAAGTGGAAGATTAGTATATAGAAAGACTATGAAACTATGATGCTCTGTATGATGATATTTTAACAGATTTAGAGGCAGGTTCTCAAACCTCACTTACATCTAAACTTTTGATAAGAAAGAAGTTATAAGTTTACTCTTTAAATGCAAGAAATTATTGAATTTTTTTCTGTTTTCCTTAAGATAGTCTATTAATACATATAAATCATAAATTCACAGCTACTCAGATATTGTAGAATTTGTAACAATGAACAGTTCGTAATTTCCAACATTAATATATTAGTGAATAAATAGATTTTTAATGGATTTAATAAGATAACTTTA
>NW_013673514.1:13910-21011 GCF_000517525.1 Limulus polyphemus
TTTAAGACCTGCTACTATGTAATTTGTATAGAACATTTTATGATCTTGACAGTAGCATGGATGGGTGGAGGATGGAAGCTATACTAACAATTTAGGTTGGGCTTGTATAGTAATACCTTAACATTGTGGTATTTATGTCTAAACATCATTATGGGGCTGGAATGCCAACTTGAAGGACAGTTTTACTGTCTCCCTCATTGATGTTTGTATTCCAATTACTTCTTTTTTTCTTTTTTTTGTGCAGCCACCTTTCTACATTTGGCTGCAGATGGCAAAAGGTGGTAAAGATGTGGGACGTTGTGGGCTAGAGCAGCCATATCTGCTTTTTTTTAATTTTTATTATTAAAAATGTGAGGCCTGCGAAACTGAGGTTAAACTGGGTAGATGGTGTACCCCCAACACAACTTGGGTCTTACTTCTGCCAGGGCCTCAAAAACCAGGGCACATTGCATAACTACCCACCTTATGGTGTGTGCCCAGGTTGTACATGTTTGTTTTGTAGCTGCGCTGTTTCTTTTTTAATTTTTTTTTCCCTTCCTACGTAATATTACATTTAATTGTATGTATATGTGTATGTGTGTGTGTGTGTGTGTGTATATATATATATATATATATATATATATATATTTCACATCAATTGAATTGCACAATAACAGACAATGAATTGCAGATGTGAATATGTAATACTTGATATAAAAAATAGATAGAACTGAGATTTTAATTTTTAGGTGGATCCCTGAATCTGCAAGTTGGTTAATGACTCGGGGAAGGAAAAAGGAAGCTCTTCTTATGTTAAAGACTGTTGCAAGAGTGAATGGCAATCAGTTTCCTGATGATATTTTAACAGATTTAGAGGCAAGTTCTCAAACCTCACTTACATCTAAACTTTTAATGAGAAAGAAGTTGTAAGTTTACTCTTTAAATGCAAGAAATTATTGAAATGGTTTCTGTTTTCCTTGAAATAGTCTTTTAATACACATTTAAGATATAAATCTTGAATAAATAAGAATTTTGTTTCAAAATGTTTACATTATCAAATTTATTTTATTAATTATTCAGTAGCCCCCCAGTGGCACAGCGGTATGTCTGCGGACTTGCATGCTAGAAACCGGGTTTTGATACCCATGGTGGGCAGAGCACAGATAGCCCATTGTGTAGCTTAGGGCTTAACTCCAAACAACCACAATTATTCAGTATTAGACTATCAAGAGAAGATCATAAAAGTGCACCTTAAGGGGTGTACCGTAGGTGTTTTTAATTATCATTTTCAAATGAAATTTTTATTTGTCAGTGATTGTTTTGTGTCTTAACCCTCACAGAAGAATATTTAACGTTACAGAAATTAACATAAATTGTCTTTTGTAATTAAAATCATATTTGGCCACAACTTTTTTTATGTGTTGAACATATTACAGGAAACATTGGAAATCATTTTTAAATCAATACTCCAAGTGTGGTCTAACTAGTGACCTATACAATGAAATTATAACCTCTTTTGACTTTTATTCAGTATTTCTGTAGATACAATCTAAAATCCTATTTGCCTTCCCACTAGCAACAGTACACTTCTGGGATGACATAAGAGAGTGATCAACGATTACACCAAGATTCCTTTCTTTCATGACACTCTTAAGATTATTCTCATCCAAATTATACTTATAACTTAAATCATAATCCACATGCATTAAGACTTGAATATAATCAGCAAATTTAAGTAATTTATTGACCATTCTTTCTCATGTGCCATTTATGTAAATCAAAAAGAGCAGAGGTTCTAAGACTGAGCCCTGATGTACTCCGCATGTGCCATTAACTTCCTTCAAAACCCTTGTATGTCAATTTTTAAACTTCCTAATTTTTCTAGACAAGTTCAGAATTAATGCAATCATATTTTCTGACATTTTTGTGATCTATCAACTGTTCAAGATGAGGAATGTTGCTCAAATCTCCATTGCTAAAAACTGAAGAAAAAACAGAAGTTAATAACTCCGCAATCTCATAACAATCAGATACAAGCCTTTATCATCCCTTCATGTACTTAAATAAATCCTTACTGTTAATTTTTTCATTTTGAGCCAACCTTTTTCATATATCTTTTTTATGTCTTAATTTCGTGTTTGACCAACTTTCTTGATCTTCTGTAATCTTCTAAATCTCCTGTCATACCAGTCAATTTAAATTCCTTAAATTTGTAATGCTTTTCTTTAATTTTATCTCTTGTAACTTTTGTGAGCCAACCTGTTTTTTTTTATTTACAGCCACCCTTTTTTTCTATAAGGAATATGTTTATGTTAAATATTTAAAAATTTTCCACATTTGATCAGTGTCTCCAAATAGGTCTGGCATGGCCTGGTGGTTAGGGCGCTGAACTCGTTATCTGTAGGCGACATGTTCAAATCCCCCATCATATCAAACATGCTCGCCCTTTCAGCCATGGGGGTTTTATAATGTAACGGTCAATCCCACTATTTGTTGTTAAAAAAGTAGCCCAAGAGTTGGTGGTGGGTGGTGATGACTAGCTGTCTTCCCTCTAGTCTTTCACTGCTGAATTAGGGATGGCTAGTGCAGATAGCCCTCCTGTAGCTTTGTGTGAAATTTAAAAACCAAACAAAGTCTCCATATAACTCGGCTGCCCCATTCTCAACAGATAATTTTTGTCACATCTTTTCAAAATTTGCTTTTTTGAAAATTGTAATCAAAACATCATTATTTCTGATCTCCATATGTGGCAAAACATTAAACCTAATAGAGAAATGATCAGTTGCACCCAGATGTTTACATTTTATCAAATATGATTTCTTAATTCTTCAGTATTAGACTATCAAGAGAAGACCATTAAAGTGCATCCTAAGAAGTGTGCTGTAGGTGTTATTGATATCTTTTTTCAAATAAATTTTCGTAGAATGTTGTAATGACTTTTTTTAGTTAACAGCTCTCATAATATGGATTATAATTTAATTGTTGTTGTTTATCATTAGTTTTTTCTTGTTTTTCACATTTTACAGGCAGAAAAGGATGGTGGTGGTGCTGATATGAATGAAGCCCATCTTACAGCTTTAGACTTGTTTCGAACTCCACATTTACGAAGACACTCGCTTATCATGGCAGTAGTCTGGTAAGTGTTGCAAGTTCTTTTGTAAATAAAATAAATTTTTACAATTTTTTTCCCCCAGAGTCCAACCTTCATTTTGGAACTTGCTTGTGTGGGTTGGTAGACCAGATTAAACTTATTTGTCAGGGAGTGTTAACCCTCACAGAATAATATTTAACATTACAGAAATTAACACAAATTATCTTTTGTAATTAATTTCAGGAGACATTGGAAATCATTTTTAAACAATAACTTGAAAAGGAATACGTGCATACATGTTATAATGGTCATGTAAACATTTGTCATGTTCTTGTTTTTCTTAATGTAACATAATAAGTGTTACACATTCATTCACAATTGGTTTTATAAGTGTCATAATGTATACTTGTTATCTTCTGATCACATTAATATTTCATGCACTTACCTGATTTATTGTGTGTTTGTGTTACTGCACATACCACTTGGACTGCCTGCCAGTCTCTGTGTTCACTGTAACAGCAGGTGAACCCTTCAAGAACATTTATTATATGTTTACGCATATTTAACATTCTGTTTGGTGCTTAAAGTGAATGGTAAATTTTTTTTATTTTCTGTTGGAGGAAAAATATTAAAGCTATGAGAGTTGCAATTTCATAATTGTTTTATTGTATTTTGAAAGTTTATTGGTAGTATCCAGATGTGGTGTAAGAACTTTAATTCTTGATATTACCTCAGTGCAGGAATGATCTGTGTCTACAAAAGGTTTGGGAGTTGTGTTAACAGTTGGTGTTACTTGATTATATTTCAAGAAGAAGAAAAATGTATAGTGTTTAAGATAAAACTGTGATCTCCATAGTGTAAATAAGTTTTTACATACATTTATCTTGTTTTGAATATATTATTTTAAAACAAGTGGAGTTTGTGCTGTTCATTTATTGTTTAAATTTATTGCCAACAAGTCATAGACACCTACTGTAGAAGAATCCTTAACACCCACATGTGCACGCACACACATGTAATATACAAGTTAGAGAATAAGTAGGCCTATATATGCACAAATGGAGTTGTAATGCAAATAGTGTGGAGATTACAATCACGCTATAAAACCATGTCAAATTTTGATAAATGGATAGAAAGGGGAGAGCGTCACAGGTTAAAAGATGACGAACCAAGAGAGTTTGTTAAACAACAACAAGTACTAGGGAGAAAAGAGTGTATGTAGGCCTGGTGTCAGAAGATGCCACGGACTATGAAAAATTAAAAGTGGCTTTCCTGAAATGATGTGAACTTACCAAAGAAGATTTTTGCTGGAAGCTCAGAGAAGTCAAACCTGACACTTGAAAAACTGTATTTCAGCTTGTGGCACATCTACAGCAATACTTCACCAAATGGACTGACATGGCCAAATGTGACATTAGTTTTGAGGGACTGGCAGACCTATTAGTACGTGAACAGTTCATGATCACGAGTTCAACTGAGATGTCACTGTTCCTGAAGGAGAAAGTGCCAAAAGACATAGACGAGATGATAAAGCTGGTAGAATGGTATATGGAAGTTCATGGAGAGAGTATGTATGTAAAACTGGCAAGTCCAAATATATCCAGTTAAATTCGAAACCAGTGATGACTGATAAGAAACAAAAGGATACCAAAGGTGGGACAAGGTTAATAGACAGAAAAGAGAAGAGATGCTATGTTTTTTATAAAATGGAACACATTGCAAATGAGTGCAAGTCCATAACCAGCAAGCAACAGCAGAAATCTCAACATAAGGCAGTCATAGCTATTTACAAACATAGTGCTAGTAAGAAACATGAAAAGAGTGACTGGATGCTGCTGCCAGAAAAAACAGAATCAAGATAACACGTCAGATTCACCACAAGAAGGAAGTGCCATTTCCATGATTAATCAGTGCACAGCTAATGGTCTGCTCAAGTTCGCTAATGGAGCAATAGTACCAGTAGTGATTAAAGCATGTTAAAAATATCAAGAGGTGCCAACAGATCATAACATGCCAATATGTGAAGGTTATGTCGGGGACAAGAAAGTGAAGGTTCTACGACACACTGGGTGCAGTAGTGCAGCAGGGAGAACCAGTCTAGTATCTGATGATCAGATGACATGCAAGATATGCCTGTGTGTACTAATTGATGGAACAGTGAGAAAGTTTCCCATAACAAAAATAAAGGTGGATACTCTATATTGTGTAGGAGACCTCGAAGCCATGTGTATCAAGGAACCAATATACAACTTCGTGATACGAAACATACCTGGTAGAAAGAATTTGGAGGAACTAGATAAAAAATGAAGACTGCTGAAGCCAACTGTAGTCATCAGAAGAGCTCAAAGAAAAAGGAGCAAGCAAGATATCAAGTCTCTTAAAGTCTTAATTAGTGACACCTGAATGTAGATTCATGGGAGCTGAAGGAAGTGCAGAAGAAAGACTTTTCTCTGCAGAAACTTTGGGACACTGCCCAAGAGAAAGTCAAGCACAAGACAAAGAGGAAAGAGACTTATGAAACAGAGGACTGGAAAGGAGTATTGAACCAGACTTATCAAAGCAGTTTTACTGGGGAGACCAAACCCAAAGACAGTCAGAAACAATTTTTAAACAAGAAGGCCAAGGGTCAGTATTTCAAGGTTGAACAGAAGGTTTTAGTTCTGCTACCTACAGACAACAGTAAATTCACCTGGCAGTGGAAAGGACCTTTCACTGTACAGGAAGTGATCAACAGAAGGTACCATAAAGTGAAAGTTGATGGAACAATCATGGTCTACCATGCCAATCTGTTGAAGAGGTACTTCAAGAGGGAAGAAGACCTTATGGGTGCAGCTATTGATGTACAGATGGACATGGCAGGTGTGGCTGTCATAGAAGTAGAACCTGAAGACAATGACTTTGTTATAGAAGATAAAGTCCTACTACGTTTAAGACCAGTAAGTGGAGATGAGACATATAAGGATGTCAACATAAGTGGAGAACTGACTGGCAAGAAGAAGAAAGAGGAACAAGGTCTGCAGTGCCAATATGCAAATAGGTCAGGAAAGACAGACCCCAGCCAACACAAGATCGACATGAAGACAAGGGATCCTGTCAAGGAGAAGCCTTATTGGGGGACCCAAGCTAAGAGAGACAGACAAAGGAACTGTAAATGTTGGTGTAGACAATATGAGAAGACTTATTATCTGAACTAAGAACAGTCTTTGTATATTGTGTGAAAAATATTGTAAATATTTTTATTGAAGAGGGGCTTATTGTTGGACATACAAGACTGTTTAGTGTAGGTATTATTAATTTATTTATTATTTTGTAAGTTTATATTTCATGATTGTTTAGTTTTTTCATAATAAGAGAGGTAAAAGTTAATTAGTTTAAATGTGATAGTTATGACAAGTTTGGTTATGTAACTCTGTAAGAGTCATACGTTGTGTTTGCAATTCATTGGTGTTGAGGCTATAGAAAATTCTAGAGGACTCAGTGATAAATAACGGTGACCAAACGAGTGGGAGCAGGTAAAAGTAAAGTCAAGAGAAAGAGAAGTTCAGTCAGAGAAAAGTTAGAAAACTTGAAGTTAGCCATCATGGGAGTAAATAACCTTAATGGTTGATATTTTAAAGTGAGATTAACAGTTTGAAAGATATAAAGAGAATAATTTGTCTTGTCAAAGGGTGTTCTAAACTAATTTAACCCACCTATGTGGATACAACTGTGGTAACTCAAGGCAGCATAAATGAATTATTCACTGATACTATTGTGATAAAAGTAGAGAAAAATAGTTCAGCTTGTCAGTTGGATTCTAAAGCAACTGAATTACCCTAAGTGGACTTTTGACAAGAAGAAGAGAACTTTATAATGTTTAAGATACAACTGTGATTTCCATAGTGTAAAGAATTTTTGTACATACATCTAACTTGTTTTGAATATATTATTTTAAAACAAGTGGCATGTCAGTTTATATATAAACACACACACACACACACACACACACACACACACACACACACACACACACACACACACCTAGTAAGTTA
>NW_013673514.1:21032-30673 GCF_000517525.1 Limulus polyphemus
AGTATATATAACTACACACACACACACACACACACACACACACACACACACACACACACACACACACACCCTGAAAAGTTTTGACAGTGCATGTAGGCTTCAAAAGAGTATCCATTAATGTATTATTGATTTTACAGTATATAGCACTTAATAAAAATAAATGTTATAGAAATAGTTCTTTTAAAATATTTCATGAAGCCACCCAATTTCCGTTTTCTTTGGAAATCGGTAAAATCTGGGTTTTAGATGTAGAATTGAAAAGGGCCGTTGTTGCTACTTCAGTGATAGCTAGAAGATACATTTGTTATCTCATTGGCAAATCATACAACAAACTTTTAGAGATCAAACTATTTTTCACAACCTACATGATTAACATATATATTTTTTTTTACTCCCTTTAGGTTTATCACCTATTGTTGCTACCATACAAATACTCAGAACACGTCCAATTTAGGTACAGATATTTATCAATCATTCACTTATGGTGCTTTAGTAGAAATTCCTGCCACGTTGTTAATGTTTTTTGGCATTGACTGGTTAGGTCGACGATGGCCTATGGTGGTAGCAACATCTGTAGCTGGAGCATGTGGGCTGCTTATTATGTGTGTCCCTGAAGGTACTGCATTACTATGTTTTTAAATGCAAGTATTACAATATTTGAATCTTTACTTACATATTTACTGACTTTAGATCAGGCTGCCCTATTTTATTAAGTGGAAAGTGGAAGATAGTTCACTAATTAAGAAACTTTGAATAAAGTAAATTAAATTAAAGATTAGTTTTACTTTCAAAGTATTTCAAGAAACTGAATAAGAAATATTAAGCCCCTGCAAATTGTTTTAAGAATGATTTTATACTTCATTTGTGTTTTATCATTGGTAAACTGACATATTTTAAATTTGGAACAGCAAAATAATTTTGTCACTTTTTGTTAAATAACTATAGCTTTAAAGCTTTTCTGTAAAGTTTCTCATAGCATCTTACTTGCAATTATAAAATTATTGGTTTTAAAATACGCTGTTTAAATATTTGTCTTTACCGTAAAGCTCTTGTTATTATGTTGTGTCTAAGATATAGTTATTAAAGTTTATTGAATAATAATTACAACATTAATATATAATAGAAATTATATGCATATTGTGACTGCTGATTTTGAAAAATTGTTAAAATTTCTTAAAATTCACTCTCATAAAGACTTGTATTTACAGAAAGTAATAAATCAGCTATGTAATTTGACTGATATAGCTAAAACAAAGCAGAAAAAACTGATTATTGTACTATTTTTCTCTATATAATATAAATGTCTGTGCTGTACATAGAAAGGAAGATAAAACATTTGCCATCACATCAATATTCCTAGTCATGAAAATAAAACATTACTGTATGTGTTTAATGAATTTTTTTTATCTTTCTAAAGGTTCTTCTCAAGTGTTTCTTGGCTTAGCACTTATTATGCGTGTAACTTTGACCACAGAATACATTATCATTATACAATATGCAGCAGAAATCTACCCTACAGCCTTACGTGGTCGTGGCCTTGCATTTCTTAGAGCTATGGGGACTTTTGGTCTTTATCTGAGCCCAACAATTGTTTATCTGGTTTGTATGTTTACTTATTTGCATTTATTAAATTTACCACAAGTCAATAAAAAAAGTATTTATGACTGTTAATGATAGTCTCCAATGCTTTGCTGAAATAAGGAAATATTATCAGACTCATCAGAATGAAAATGTTGTGTTATACTTTTTATATTAAATTATTCCTTAATTCAGCTACTTGATAAAAAAATTATCAGTCAAAAGATAAATGACACCAGGTAAATTTGGAGCTTATCTTAAGATATTTCATTAGCACCAAAAATTACTAAATATCTTGTTTTCTGGTATTAGGGTATAGATTTGGGTGATTAATGCAATTTGCTATTTGATTGATCATCATGCTCATTAATCAGTTTTTCTCACATGAGACTAATCTTTCTATTTACAGCTTGTGTTTTTTTTTTAAACCCCTTTAAATTACCATTCATATAATATAATAAGACATTTTTGAATACAAATGTTGTATGGGCAATGTAGTTAAAACCTATAACAAGCTGAAGATATGACTAAAACCATTCTGTGGATTTGTATTTACAATATTTCAAAAGACTACTGTGCTAATACTAAATAAACTAATTCTTCACTAAAAATAATTGTCTTTAGATTTCATGTGGTAATAATTGTAAAGATTATTATCACAGTTTGTGATACATAATTCAGTGAAACAAGTTTGCACTGATTCTAGAAAAATAAATATAGCAACACTTGCTATTTGTTGAGAAAACTTGTTATGGTAGTAAATGACTCCTTTTGTAGAGACTAAAATTATTAATAAAGTGGAAGTAAGAGTATTATAAGAACTAGTAAAATCACAATAATATGAAAACATCTTTAATTACAGATGTTCTGGAATATCTTTCCAATTCCATCATCAGTGTGAATTATAAACTTTTTAAGTGAGAATTTTTGATACACAGAAGTTTAGAATGAACACATTAAAATGATTACTAAGTTTACATTTTACAGTAGCAGCTGGAAGAAACTATAAAAACACGTACGCACATTGAGAAATAAAACAATTTAAAATGTACTGTACTAGTAAATGTTTAAGCCAAATTTTTTTTTCTGTTTTCATTGCTTCCTATTTATCTAGAGCTAGTCATAATTAAAAAGGAGTCCTATTTTGATTAATGACTTATTGTTAGACTGTTATCAGTCCATGTCTAGTAATCTCTGACAAACATGGTTGAATGAGCAAGTATTTATCAGTTAACACTTTTTGAGTGAATAATGAATATCAACTTGCTGCAACTTTTTTTTTATTAAAACAATCTTACCTTAAGTAACACTGATCGTGCTTGTAAACATGAACAACAGGCATCAATAGGCCAAACCCTTAAATTTGTGAGTAGTGTACAAGCAGAATGCATGCATACCATCACGCAGTAATGCCAACAGAAATAATAACAGATAATAACATAACATATAACATAATGTTTAGGGATAACAAGGGAACTGTTGATCCATCTTGGATGTCCCATCCACTAAACTAAACTAAAACTATCAAATAAATAAGTTTAAAAAATAGATAAAATAAAAAATTTTAAAGCCAGCCCTTATCATTCATATAGTTATCAAGCTTTCTCTTAAACTCAGTTAAATTTACTGTCTCTACAACATCTGAAGGCAACCCATTCCAAAGGCCAACCACCCTGTTAGAAAAATGAAACTGTCTCAGCTGAAGATGACTTCTCCTTGCCAAAATTTATACTCATGTCCCCTAGTCCTATTATTTTTGCTGTTAAGTATGAAAAGAGATGATGCATCAACACTATCAGTTCCCTCTGCAATCTTAAATACCTCAATTGGGTCCCCTGTAATACTTCTTTTTTTAAGAGAAAACAATTTCAGAAATCTTAATCTTTCCTCATATGATAAAGTTCCAGGCAACATTCTAGTAACCCCTCCTCTGAATTCTTTCCCACAATTCAATGTCCCTTTTAAGGTAAGTAGCCCAAGATTGAGCACAATACTCCAAATGTGGCCTAACTAGTAACCTATACAATGAAATTATAACCTCTTTAGACATGTATTCAGTATTTCTGTAGATACAACCTAAAATCATATTTGCCCTACCACTAACAACAGCACACTTCTAGGATGGCTTAATAGACTGATCAACCATCACACCAAGATCCCTTTCTTTCATGACACTGTTAAGGTTATTTCCGTCTAAATTATACGTATAATTTAAGTTATGGTAACCCACGTGCATTGGCTTGCATTTATTAGAATTAAAACCCATCTGCTGTTTATTTGCCTAACTCACTAACATACTCAACCTGCTGTATATACATACATATTATATATAAACAAAAATATTATTACTGTTACAGGCCTTGGAAAACCCATCCCTTCCTCTACTTGTATCAGGTATGATGATGGTTGTTGTTGCACTGCTGACATTGTTCCTGCCAGAAACTTTGAATCAGAATTTGCCACACACACTGGAAGAGGGCGAGCAGTTTGGAAAAGACCAAAGGGTTTGGGATTGCCCTTGTTTGACACACAAGTAACTATTAGTTATCTCAGTAGACAGAAAAAGATTTTTATTACATAAATAGAATTAGTGATAAGTGTAAATTTCATCTTTAACAGCATATTTATTTGTAAACATACTAATGGTGTGAAATGTGGAAAAAAGTAGCATTTCATTTCAAATTAGCTGTTCATTTCTTTCATAGGAATTAATTCTATAATTTTCCCAGCCTACACCAATTTTTCTAAGGAAGAGAATAACTAACATTTTACTCTTTTAAGTAATGTCGATGGTACATTTATGGACATTGAACCATCTGCAGTAATATGAAGTTTTAGCTATTTCAAAACAGGAAGAAATATACAAATATTGAGTGAAGTGGCATTACATGTGCTCTGTGTACATGTAATGTGAACCGAGATTAATAGTAGTTGAGCAAACACTAAATAAAAAAAGCACTGTCCCATTGGACATGTGACAAAAATGTCAAACAAGGATATACTTATTACTGGAAGTGTTGTTTTTGTTTTTTTAAATATTGCTAATTATTGGTATGGCTGCATTGAATAATGGAACAGTTAGAATGCTTGAATGGTATGGACATGGGTATAATTGGTGGCAAGTGACAACTGCCATTCCAAAAAAGGTAAAACTTTGCGGTTTGAGTGATATTTGATTATTATAATAGGCTTACATCAGGTGTTGGGTGAAGATTAACTAGTGATTGAAAATAAGTTTTGGATTTCCTCAGCTAATTTATCTATACCTCTATTTTTAACAATATTTTACATAATTTTGTACATACGGCAAAATTTAAATAATCAGATAGTATGTGCAATTAAAAGAAAAACACAAATAACTTCAAGGTTTTGTTAACCATTATGATATACAATAATAAACTAAATTGTGAAATCTTTAATACAACATGTTGCAACAATCTGCATTCATGTCTTACTTTCTGTGTTGATCTTAACTTTGGAATTAAATAGTATGAGTTTTCCTGCACCATAATTTCTGAATGAACATTGATGCTGTGAGGAGTAATATGCATCACAGCCACACAATTTTTTAAGGTTTAGGTATTGGTTAATATTTATAAACTACCTCTATTCTAGTAATACAGCATAGAGTATCATAAACAAAGAAGCATGGTAACTTTTAATGTGAAGAATGCAGAGAAGTAAATTTATGAATCATACAAGTTTATGTGATATTAATGTTCTAAACTTGTAGTCATGGCTGTTTCATATTTTTCATCTGAGAAAGACAAACACTTTTAAAGATTTTACATAAGAATTACAGTCTAAACCTTTGAATTGGGGCATTGTTTTTTACACACAGTTTGTCAATATAATGTGCAATATTTCTTTATTTAATTAAACAGATAAAACATGAACTTGTACTTTTATGTATAGTGTGGCTATTACACACCATACCCATCAATCCATTTTGTTGCATACCTGCAGTTATTAGTATAAAAACCAATCATTTTCACAAATTACTCATAGAACTGTGCAACATTCTTTGATGTCTAATTGATGACATACAGAGCTGTCATAATTACATATTGTGTATTTAGCATAGCTTTCTCCTAGACTGGACTTGGCACTCACCATACAAAATTCATTTTCTGAACTTTTATCTTTCCCAGGAAGTTTGCCTTTTTTCAGCGAGGCTCCCCCCCCCCCTTCAGTGGCATAGCAGTATGTCTGTGGAATTACAAGACATACTGCTTATTTGACTATATTAATAATTGGCTAGTGAAATAAATTGTGTGTATAGTTTTCTTCAGACCCTCAGTGGTAAGTCAGTAGGCTTACTAAGTTTTGACACCCGTGGTAGGCACAGCACAGAAAGCCCATTGTTCAGCTTTGTGCTTAACTATAAACAAACAAACTAACCTATCTTTCAGGGAGTCACTATTTTAGAAGAAGAAAGTTGTGATGTTGATACAGTTGCTCATGAGCAATGATACAGTGATGCATTAATGAAAAGGACCATAAATTACAACAACAAAATAACTATACACACACACACACACACACACACACACACAAAAAAACAACAACAAAAACTTGGGCATGATATTGAATCTGTAGTAAGCAGTAATACAGCCATAGGCTTTCTGACTACTTAAAAAAAAGCATATAGTCACTGTGGCCAACCTATAGTACTTCACAGGTATGCAGACAGTGGATTATATCATGTTTAGCATAACAAATGGGAAAACTACCTCCTGGTATTACATTTTTCATTTTCTCTCACACTGGTGTATTGAGATCAAAGAAATCATCGGAATATGTACCAGAAATATGTGTATTGAATTTATTCCTATATTAACAAATGTGTTTGGTGCACTTAGAAAAGAAAGGTAGGTTCAGAGAAAGTAGTTAACATACACTTGAAAGAAACTATATTCATGTTGAGGTTATTATTAGAGATAACATTACTCAATACAAATGATGAAAAATCTTCATAATTTGTATGCACACAGAATGAATTTTATACAGTTTCAGAGACTATACAATTTGAAAAAATGCACCTCAGACAGACCCATCAGATTACCCTTTTGTGTTAGTATAATTTATTTTTGGAAATATTTCAAAAAAAGGGAATTGGCAGTTTTCGCTCAACATCTAAAGTACTGGTTTATAATGTAACATAATATTCAGGAACAACATGGGAACTATTGGTCCATCTAGGCTGTCCCATCCACTAAACTAAATTAAAACTATTAAAAAAACAAAAACTTAAAACCAGGCCTTATCACTGGTTTTTATCAAGCTTTCTCTTAAACTCACTTAAATTTACTGCCTCCATGACATCTGAAGGTAACCTGTTCCAAAGGCCATCTACCCTGTCAGAAAAATAAAACTGTCTTAGCTCAAGATGACTCCTACCCTGCCAAAATTTATACTTGTACCTCCTAGTCCTACCATTCTCACCATTAAATATAAAAAAAGATAATGCATCAACACTGTTAATTCCTTTAAAAATCTTAAACAGCTCAATCAGATCCTCGCTAACTCTTCTTTTTTCAAGAGAAAACAATCTTACCCTCTACTCGTATGATAACCTTTCTCCTTTCTATCCTAGGCACCATTCTAGTAGCCCTCCTGTGAACCCTGTTTAACAATTCAATGCCCTTCTTGAGGTAAGGAGCCCAAGACTGAACACTACTCCAAATGTGGCCTAACCAGTGGACCTGTACAACCTTATAAAATATATAGGAAAAAATTGAACAAAAACTAAGCTCTTTTTGGTTGAGAAGTGTTTTCTTTCTGTGGTAAATTAAATCATTAGGATTCAATTATATTGTCTTAAGAAAAATGGAAAAAGTTATAGATCCAAATGCATGGATATTACAGGGTTACTAATTTAAATAGAACACTTTTGTACATTTTTGTCCTTCATTTTTTACATTTCACCTTTTTGTCTGATAGGATCTACTTCGTCAGATCATTTCAGTAATTTGCATTATATTGTTGTTTTTTTGTATATACATGCATGTTTGTGTATGTGTTTGCGCATTTAATTAATTTTTTATTTGTTAGCAAAATGGTACAAACTGGAATAGTCTCCTTGCAACTATCATAATATTTTTCAAAACAATGGATACAAGTTTACTGAAGTAATTTGAAGAGTTAAAACTTTTCTATCCCTTATTCTTCAACATTTAATAATTCCAAAAGAATGTATGAAACTGAGAGTTTTTAAAACATTTCTCATAATACCTCAAATCATTAATACTTTTCTCAGCTTTGTGCTCATCTCTATTAGATAATTACATATTTTTATGGTTTATGACAGTATTGTTATTCAATTAAAAAAATACAATACTTAGCTCAGAAGTTTGTTCACTTCCCCATGCAGATAACACATAACTGCAAAGAATTTGTAAAAAGTATTACACGCAGTTTTATTTTGTTAAATTCAAAGCTTCACAATAAAAATATTTACTATAATTTGTAGGAAGCATAAGCAAGAGTATTCTCATCAGGAAGTTGAAGAACCTTTGCAGTATCTTTGAATTGTAGCCAAGCTGTTCTTTCTGTAGGATTCTTCCACCAAAAAGGGAAAGATGTAGCATTAGGACTTTCAAGTCAGATTTAGAAAAGTGACTTAGTAGAGCACAAGTTTTCAAAATGTCTTCACAATCAAATTGTTTGAATTTATATGATAGAGTATTAACTTGTATAATCTTGATAATTATATATTTTTACTTTTAATAACATTTTATCTTGTTATTACGATTTGAAGAGTAGTATATGTGTACTGATTACCAGTTAATACTTGTTTGTTTGTTGTATTTCTATATATATATAGTCATGTTAGTGAGATTTATTTTTGTAGTTTATTAGGTCAGAGTTATATTTTCTGTTGTTAAATTTATTTTTGGTTTATACTTACAATTTTACCTAAATGCCAAAAGGATTTGGTTTGTGCATTATTTATAAACTACTTCAAAATAAAAAAAATTGTCAAATGCATAGAAACACAACACCTTGAATCTTGTTTGTTTTACATAGTTGATCACTGTGTATATTTTTCTTCATCACTGTAATTATTTAAAACAAAAGAGGTAAAAGTTTCTGCAATTAATTTTTTAGAAAATAATGTTGAAACTTTAACACAACTACTTGGATGTTTTGTAGGAGTATATGGAATAATATGATCATAGAAAATGTTTCTTGAAATATAGAATGGCTTTCCAGTTAACTGAACATATTCTATGGTAACTTACACTATCTTGTATTATAGTAAACCTAACTTACTTGCCAGGAGTATGTATTAAGATATGTTGGTCTATTTATTATATATGGACTGCAATCAATTCCCTTACTCCTCACTTAGAGAATTAAAAAAAAAAGAAACCCTGCAAAAATCATAACATGCTTTCCTCTATGATCAGATTTTCTTTTTACATGAATGAGTTTCAAATCTAAATGTTTTATAGAAATTATTTCTACACACGTTTTTTTTTCAAATTTACATTTGCAACCCAAGTATCAAATGCAGGGTGTCTGAAAATTCTGGAACCATAGGCATTTCAACGAATTTTACAGAATGTGTTCCACATGTTGTCCTTATAACTTTGTGCTTGGATTGTCAGCATAATTAACTGGACCCTCTTTATTATAACAGCACCATAATAATTTGCATATTTGAAATTAAGAAAAGCTACAAATCACCTATGGTTCCAGTCTTCTCAGACACCCTGTAATTAAATGTAGAAATGAAACATGTTAGAGGCATTCATTATAAATCTCCAATTCAGTTAGAGTTTTGAGATTAGCAATAAAATAACTCGCAAGTTATTGTTTCTCGAGTATATCTAAGTTAAGTTGGTAGTGGCTTTTACATTTATATAAAGTACATAGCTATGTACTTTTATAATGGTGACTGCACAATTTCACCCAAATAAAACAACTGTTTCTCTTAAAAACCCTCTTAGGTTCTACAGTTGTCACAAACAATAGATACCAACTTTGAATAAGTAGAGTTGTTTAAACATTTGTTTTAACAACAAGTAAAAGTTTGGAATGGTCTATTCTTTCATTGG
>NW_013673514.1:31127-32249 GCF_000517525.1 Limulus polyphemus
AGTAAAAGTTTGGAATGGTCTATTCTTTCATTGGGGTGTGTGTCTATGAGACAGATTAGTTTCATAGACACACACACCCCAATGAAAGAATAGACCATTCCAAACTTTTACTTGTTGTTAAAACAAATGTTTAAACAACTCTACTTATTCAATTATGTACAAGCTGCCCAGTGTCAGATAACAATACGAAGAATTAAATTGTGGCGGATTGCTACAAGTTCTTCAAATACCTATAGAATGATAGGTTTCTTTTTTGTGAGTATAAAACTCTTAAATACACCAGTTTGATTTTCGATACTTCACTACTATAAAGGCTTGGTTTGGTCTGAACTTTCAGGGTGATTCGGAGATTGGATTTTGCAACAATTGTTTTGAGATTGAAAATATCGGATTCAATATCAGTTCTGCAGTTCGTCTTGTTACTCGAATGCGGTTCGTTTTGGTGAGTGTTTTTGACAGTTATTACTTACTTGTTGAAGCTTCCCATTCCCCAGCCCTCCAGGCTTTGTGCTGTGAGAGATGCCTATTATACAACTCACATACCACTGCTAAATGCTCTCACCAACCAGTTTGTTCTCATTCTCGCGTATCTCATCTCCTTCGCCAATGCTCTCACTTAAGCTCTCCTCCCCTCTGCAACACTTGCCATCTTGATCATCCTACATACTCCTCTAAGTGTCAGGGTAAACCTACCCCCAAGACTGATGATCCTTCTTCTGTTGCTTCAGTGCATACCACCAATACCATTACCCCTCTGGACAACTCTGTTGCTATGTCTCCTACCACAGAGGATATCATCTGTTTCATCACATTAATACTACAGAATGTCCTATCCTTCCAATGTACGTTTGTTCTAGATCATATTATCCGTGCTGCTAAGACTGTCTTTCGCCTTCACATGCAGGCCACTTATTCTGGACTCAACTCTCACTTTCTATTTCATCATCTATGGGATCTGGCAGAGACTACAAGTTGAAGTTTTTATTTGTCAGTATTCGCTCTCTTCTTCATAACCTCCCCTCCTGGAGATCTTGTTAGATAGCAGCTCCTATGATTGTGTTCTCCTTAACCCTATGACTACCGGCTACTAACTTTCTTAGTAGGCAATGCAAGTGTGCATTT
>NW_013673515.1:0-4376 GCF_000517525.1 Limulus polyphemus
ACCTCATTTTTCTCTATTTCTACTGAATTACGGCAGAGTTACAGATTATATTGTGCAAAAAACAACGTTTTTTTAAACTTAGTCTTTGATTGTTTGAAACAAATTATTGAGTTAAAAGTGTAAACCGCGAAGAAAAGGTTCAAATGAACTAGATAAAAAATTACTCGTCAATTTATAAAATGACATTTTTATTACAATATACATATTAACAAATGATTTAGATACATAGGCTCAACATACATAAATAGCGCTATTATCTATGACTGACTATTCCAATTCTGAATTGACAATTTCTGTACTAATTGGCTGGTACTTTTCAACATCTTGACTGGTAATTTCTGTATGCCTTAACCAGTATTTCAGGTACAAATTGAAAGTTATTGGTCATGACTAGTATTACGTCTACAAGTCGATTGGTAATTTCTATGAACTTTGACTTCTATACAAGTAGAACTAGTACTTCTTTAAAAGGTTAAAATTCAAGGAACTTGTGTAAATACTTAAAATCCTCAAACGATCAGTGTTGTTTAATATACAATTAAAGTCTTTATTTAAAGACCGAACAACGGTCGTAAAATATACTTCGAGGTCGATCCCCAGGAGTGTTCCAGTTTGTTTGTAATTAAGCACAACGCTACACAATGGGCTATCTGTGCTCTGCCCACCACGGCTATCCGAAACCCGGATTCTAGTGTTGGAAGTCCGCAGACATACCGCTGTGCCACTGGGGGGCTCCCAGGAGTGTGAAACAACTACTGAGCAACTGGCAATTTATTTTCAATCTGACTTTTAATTTACATAAAATATAACTTTATTATTTTCTCTGCAGTTTAATTTTTATCGTCAATACGTGTTGACCATTTTGTGTTTCCTGAGATCTAACGTGTATATTCTGTAGAAGGATACCAGTAATTTCTTTAGAAATTGTAATTAATTGGCAATTTTTAATTTTTCGTACAAAGTTTTTCAATCAAAGTTCACTGCATATTTCTGCATAGAATAACTAACAAAGTTTATAGAAAGAAAAAAGTAATTTCAGCTTGAGTTAGATAATAGTTTCTGTATGTGTTGAGTGGCAATTTCAGTAGAAGTTAATTTGTAAAATTTGCAAATAGACTGCTAAAATTTTCTTTGCCTACAACATCCATTTCACTGATGTTATTTTATACACTCTGTCTGCTTAAACTGTTAAAGTTGGAAAGCTTTATGTTAGTTTCTGAGTAAATGGGCTAATAACCTGTAAATGCTAAATAGTATTTCTTTAAAAAATAATCGTTCAGTTTCTACACGAATTAAGTCAAAATGTTTCGTGATTTTTTAAATATTATTTCACTGATAATTTCTATAGAAAATTCTTATAAATGGAATGTAAATAAAACTTAGTATTAGCAGTCTGTCGTTTTACATTTATCTTTTATTTGTATGCAATATTGTTAACAATAACGTTTGCATGCATTAAAGTTATTTTAAATGCTGAATTTGTTATATTTAACCGGCTTTGGTTTCACCTTTCTTGCAACACAGGTCGAACTGGTGTATAACTACAATTCTTTAAAACAAAAGTTCAAAATTGTCATCGTGAAGCTGGAGATTCTTTCTGGGGTAAACATCTTTTTTGAGATCCTAATATTAAGTAAATATATAATATCGTATGGCTCAAAGATCAAGTTATCCTATCATATAACTATTGCATTATTAAAAGTTTTTACTTGCAAATCGTCAACTAATTTACACACTTTATTTTCGATAAGAAAACAATATATATAATGTTCATAAATCACGAATTTTTGGCTAGTTAAAATATCAAAGTATGTAATAAATATGAATATGTGTTGATATATGTAATATATATATATATATATACGCACACGCACATAATAAGACACTTTCTGTTCGTAACGTTCCCTTTATCGGTAACGCTCGACTCTCTGTAGGTAATGTTCAAATTGGCTCAGTAGTTTGTCTCAGGTGGAAGACTTCAGTTTAAATCCAAACTGAGTGGAGATTGTTTATGACTTTTTTAAATTATCACCTCATTACGTTAAGAGAAATATGTTACAGCATTTGGAAAAACTTGATAACACAAAACACAAAACTTTACATTAAAGATTTGAATTATTTGTTAATGTTCTATTACAAAGACTGGGTGTTACAGTGGTTATAGCACTAAACAATCATGTGGAAATCTCGAGTTGAAACCTAGTCGAGTCGGGATTTCATGTTAATTTTTTAATACTTATTATCGTATTTACAGCAAGCTTTTTGATTATTCAGTTATAGATTTAAGGGATAATATCGTACTACATAATAAACACTAGTAACTGTATGTGTCAAAGATAACTTAAGTATATTTTCAAAACAACAGATAGCGCTACAATGTTATTGATATTTTTCAACTTCAGAAAGATATTTAAAAAAAATAGTCAACAAAATTAAATGCATTTTTAATTCAAATTATACCTTCATCATAAAATTTATTGATTTTGCCATCACAGTTAATAAATCGCAGGGCCAGGCATTTGCCATTTTGGCAATATTTCTTCGAGAACCAATTTTTTTTCGTATGGTCCAATCTATAAGGCTTTATCAATAAGAATATTTGGACATAAAATAAGAATATTAATAAGCCAAATTATAATAAAATATACACACAAAAAGCTGTCTTCGTGAAACACTTGTAAAAGATTAAACATTTTCTGTGCATATATTGTTATTAAAATATAATTACTTTTTAGAAAAAGATGTTCGTAAATCATGATTTTTTTTAATACTTAAAATGTCTAAAGTATGTAATAAATACGAATAAGTTTAATTATATTTTGCTATCGTTTAAAATTTGCTTTTAGGAAACAACCTAACCCTCCAAGTTATATTTTTAGGCCGGTCCAGATACTGCTGGTGGAGATATCGATAAATATCTCGATAACTTCTGCGTATGGCAAGAACGAAACAATCCCTCAGGATCGTCTGAAGGACATTGGGATTATGCTATTTTATTGACTGGGTGTGTAACTTTATCTTTACAAACATAAGTTAAATTTGAATTATATTTCTTTACATTGGCTACTTTGAAGCGTACCATTACTGAATTTTGGTTCATCAGAAATGAGTTATTTTACAAAGTTGTTAATATTGTTTGTTTGTAGTTAAGCACAAAGCTACACAATGGGCTATCTGTGCTCTGCCCACCATGGGTATCGAAACCCGGTTTATAGCGTTGTAAGTCCGCAGACATACCGCTGTGCCACTGGGGGGGGGGGGCAGTTGTTAATAACCCGAAGCTTCTTAGTTGGTTAGTATTTGTTTGTTTGGAATTAAGCACAAAGCTACACAGTGGGCTATCTGTGCTCTGCCCACCATGGTATCGAAACCCGGTTTATAGCGTTGTAAGTCAGCAAACATACCGCTGTCCCACAGGTTAGGGCGCTTGACTCGCAATCTGAGGGTCGCGGGTTCGAATCTCCGTCCCACTAAACATGCTCGCTCTTTCAGCCGTGGAAGCGTTATAAAGTGACGGTCAATCCCACTATTCGTTGGTAAGAAAATAGCCCAACAGTTGGCGGTGATGACTAGCTGCCTAGTCTTACACTGCTAAATTAGGGACGGCTAGCACAGATAACCCTCGTGTAACTTTGCGCGAACTTCAAACCAAACCTTTTACCGTAAGCTGGTATCAGAAGTGTGTTAAAAGATAATATAATGTTAACATTCATTTTAACAACAGTTTAAATTAACATTTTAAGCCTCAAATAAGTTTATTTATCTACAGGGAAAATGTAAATGTTTTTGCGTGAAAAGCTCATTGCATTAAGTCTTTCATTGATAAAATTACTGAGACGTTGTATTCTTTTCCTCCTCATATAAAAAATTTAAGAATTGTACAATATGGAGTTTTGTGTGTTGAGTTCAGTCTTTTAAATCAATTTTTTGTTGTTGTATTAAATCTTTATATATTTATTACATTTACTACAAAGTAGAGAGCTTAAAACTGATAAAAACTTTTCAGAGTTTCTGACATAAAAAAGCAGCGACATATTGTGCAATAAAAAGCTAAAGATACTTGCCACGCCATCTGGAGTTTATTATTAACATGAAAATATTACCGATAGCGTGAATGGAGTACAGATTATGTTTTTAATTCAGCTATGAGAAATGGTAAATAAATTAGCGTATAACTCCAATACAAGGCGTCACTTAGTGCGACACAATACTGTCAAAAAAAGTAGTAATTAGATCACATTCCTGTCAGTCATAATTTTTTCATTAAACTGCACGTTTCTGTGGGTGTAAAATATACCTTTTTAATGGTATTAACATTAATCCACTTTTGGTGTAAAATGTACCTTTTTAATGGTATTAACATTAATTCACTTTGA
>NW_013673515.1:5158-12726 GCF_000517525.1 Limulus polyphemus
TAAAATGTACCTTTTTAATGGTATTAACATTAATTCACTTTGAGTGTAAAATGTACCTTTTTAATGGTATTAACATTAATCCACTTTTGGTGTAAAATGTACCTTTTTAATGGTATTAACATTAATCCACTTTTGGTGTAAAATGTACCTTTTTAATGGTATTAACATTAATCCACTTTGGTGTAAAATGTACCTTTTTAATGGTATTAACATTAATCCACTTTTGGTGTAAAATGTACCTTTTTAATGGTATTAACATTAATCCACTTTGGTGTAAAATGTACCTCATTAATGGTATTAACATTAATTCACTTTTGGTGTAAAATGTACCTCATTAATGGTATTAACATTAATTCACTTTTGGTGTAAAATGTACCCCATTAATGGTATTAACATTAATTCACTTTGAGTGTAAAATGTACCTTTTTAATGGTATTAACATTAATCCATTATATTTTGTTGTTTAACTGTCAGGAATAGACTTTTATAGTAATGTTTTAAACGTTAATTTTAAATCAGTAACATTGTAAATTGAGGATTTTTCATGAACTTCGAGCGACTTTTAGGTCTTCTGTACATTACCACGTTGTCTCTATTCTTTCAGTTTAGATGTGTACAAGGAAGCTAACACAAAAGTAATAGGTAAGTAGTTTACATTCGTGACGTCTTAAGAAATAACAGTGTTAGATTATATATAATAATATTTGTTTTAACGCGAAGTTAAAATCATTCTTACTTTTCCATTTCATTAACAAAAGAATCAAGTAGACTTGATGATTTTTTTACTGTCAATATTTTACATTTGTTCTTGTTCCCCGTTGGAAAAACAGTAAGTCTATGGAATTTACATCGTTAAAATCAGGGGTTCGATTCCCTTCGGCGGACATAGCACGTACATTTGTTCTTCTTTCATTGGTCACTATGTTCAATATTCAACATTGCAACGTCAATGAAATCTTAACAAGGAAAACCCCCTCTATGAAGAACGAAACTGTACGTATAAATTCAACTGCTCATACATATGTTATTAAAGCAATAAAAATAACGCTTAAGCGTTGTCAAAGTAATGAAAACTAACTACGTTGATTTAGTAACACAAACTACACTGACAAATCACTGACTAATGTTGAAATATAGACAAAGCAAACAGAATTGTTACATTTATATTAAACAACGAATACCCATACTTCGAGAATATTATACTAACAACAACGCCATGCTCCAACCCGTTTGAGCTCTTTACCGCCTGTGCACAATCTCACTACAATGGAGTAATGGTGTGGCAGTCTATATATCTATCTATGTGAGAGAAGTAATAAATACAATGATGCCATTGGTTGTGCTGAAATACAATATCCCAATGACAGAAGTGGTGATTAAGACTTATGGAATATTACGCCATCTATTGAATGGTATTAAAAACAAAAACCCATAAAATGTTTCACACTTTAGGTATTCAAGATGCAGACAATTAGAAAAATAACTATGGTATGTACAACAACCATTTCTTTATTACAGAACACAGTTTGAAATAAAAGTGCTTTCCTCACAACAAGAACACGACTTTCAATAGGACTGTACGTGAAGGTATAATTATATCTTTATTGATGTAATTTTTATATTTAGTATTGAAGAACAGGAATTCTTAAAAAATAGTTTTTCAATAAAGAGTAACACTTTTAATGTATAAAAACATTATAGTTTATATCAGTAAGATTTACGAAAACTTTGAGCTCTGTACGTTGGCTCATTTTGATGCCAAGAGTTGCATAAAGAGCACAATTCTTTCCATAAAAATACTTTTTAAAGAATGTTCACTATTTTACAGTTTCTTACAATGAGATATGAACACTAATTACTAGCATAAACAGCCGCCATCATTCTTTTTTGCTTGTATTTTTGGGTTCTTAGAATTTAGACCCCCAGTGACACAGCGGCATCTCTGCGGACTTACAACGCTAGAATCCGGGTTTCGATACCCGTGGTAGGCAGAGCACAGGTAGCCCATTGTGTAGCTTTGTGCTTAATAACAAACAAAAACAACAACCTTCAGGAGCGCCCCCAGCGGCACAGCGGTATGTCTGCGGACTTACAACGCTAGAATCCGGGTTTCGATACCCGTGGTGAGCAGAGTACAGATAGCCCATTGTGTAGCTTAGTGCTTAATAAAAACTTGTTCAGATCAGGAATTTAGTATTTCAAAGATGTAGATATTCTTTGTACTTAAAGTAATTGGAAAACAAAGGAATATGAATCAACTTGGGAGACCGTCCAGAAAAAGACCTGCAACAAATCGTACACCAACTATGGTCAGCAAAGTTTTGCAGCCGGTGTGACCGGCACTACTGAAAGATAATTATTTAAAATTTCAGGATATTTCACACAGATCAACAACTCGTAAAGATTTACGTGAGAATAAGGAATTGAGGCAGAATTGAATGTATGTACAATTAAAACAGACAATATTTATTAAGTTCGTGTTACTTACAATGTTATTAGCGTTATTTTTCATGATTACTATACACTTCAAGTATAAAACACTTCTTGCAAACTGTGGCTTATAAATAGCCTTTAAGTTTAGGAAACATAAAATCCAAATTACATAACAGTTGAGGCTCGTTCCATAACAGAATGAACAAGATAGACTTAAAATTCTCCAAACTCTCATTGGGCTTTCTTTAACAGCGATCTAACCTTAGCTTTTATACAAGTTTGATGGCTGTGTAATCTAGGATATTGGTGGGCAATATGCACTTTGGACTAGACTGGCGACTGTGCGATAAAAGTGGTTTATGTTTGTGTTCTCCAATGCTTCATTCACCTCTAACTTTTTTATACTAATTGTTTTCAAAATTTAATGTGATTTCAATGCGAACATTGCAAGTAAGTCCTACTAAACGTACTACCATTTATTTTGAATCAATTTTCAGCCGCGGCATAACGGCTCATAGAATTGGCTCTGAGTTTTAAAGTACAAGCTTTTAGCTCATAGCTCCATCATCTTTTGACCGAGTTGAGATCTATTTACAGTTTTGGACTCAAGAGGTCAAACCCTTTCGATTGATATATATATATGATCATAGATGAATTTACTTTAATCCTGCTTAAAATAATTTAAAGTTGAGATAGGCTGGTAGAGATTCTGATGAGTAATAAAATCGAATCGGGTATATGTACACCCCACGCTTAGTATTGCTGGCGCAACAAATATAGCTAATTAAAAGGAAAAAAATGTCTCATAGATTAATTTACTCTAATCCTGTCTAAAAGAATTTCAAATGCCTTAGCTATTGAGGATGCACTCTTGTTTCTTTGTGTTTTATTATTAATTTAATTTTCTGCCTTCCGATTTTTGAACGTATATCATAGGTAAGAATCCACAGACACAAAGCTCAGCAGCAGAAACCGTCCAGACAATAGTGCTAACATAATGAAGAAGAATCTTTGTCTGGAAAAGTAACACAAGTCACACGTACGTAAGTTGCTACCACAGCATATCCATGAAAGGAAGACCAACTGTATGAACAGTACCTAACCATGCAAAAATAACACTCGACGAAGCATATTTGAACTTTAATAACTGTAACAATTCTTGTGCCAATTTTTATCAGTTAATGAACGAAAAAAAAAAAACATCCAAAAATGCTGGATATTGCACCAGAGATAAGTTGGTGATCAGGAGAGTGGACAGAAAAGGACAAGGTTACCCTTTGTACAATTTGTTTTTCGCGTAAAGCTACACGAGGGCTATCAGCGCTAACCGTCCGTAATTTAGCAGTGTAAGAATAGAGGGAAGGCAGCTGTGTATGGCGAATGATTTTATGACCTGCATGTTCACTGGACTTTTCAGTTTCATCAAGAATGTGTGGGATACTTTTAGAAAAAACTCAAAGAACTCTTGAAATATTTCTTTGTGTTTCTATGTTGCTTTTTTATGTACAACGTGTTCCGTGCGAGACGGTAGGTTTTTCATTTTGAAGAACTGACTAGGCATTGTCAATCGTGATGACAGTTTATTTTTCATTAAAGACTAAGAGGTGAACTGTGTGTTTTTTTGTAAAGTTAGTTCCTTACGACTAACAATATTCATTGTTATATACCCGATGGCAACCACCTTCTTTCTTCTCTTAAACGCCCCCAAGTGACACAGCGATATGTCTGCGGACTTACAACGCTAGAATCAGGGTTTCGATACCCGTGATGGGCAGAGCACTGATAGTCCATTGTGTAGCTATGGGCTTAATTACAAAAAACAGGCAGCCCTCTAGCCCCCCAGTGGCACAGCGATATGTCTGCGGACTTACAACGCTAGAATCAGGGTTTCGATACCCGTGGTGGGCAGAGCACAGATAGCCCATTGTGTAGCTTTGTGCTTAATTAAAAACAAACACTTCATATTTATTTTAAGTAGTACTAATAGTTTAGTACTTGTGTACCCTCAGAACGAGAGAAGTTCAAACCTTTGCAGTTCATACGACAAATGACAAAATTCTTGAATTGATGCGTTATTATTTTACTCTATAGAGTGTCGGAAAATGTGAAACGGTAAGAAATGAAGATTCATTTAAATTTTTGGATTTTTACGTTTTATTATGTGTGGAATTATGTCAGGAATTATACGAAATCTGAACTGAAGCATCTGTCATTTAATTCCACTGAGTATCAGGTGGCTTTGTTAACTAATGTATCAGATCACAAGCTACAAATAAAGACCTTTCATTATAGATCTTGGTATATGTACGGTATTACACGTGGTCAGATTTATAGGTCAAATCTATCTTGGATGAAACCATTTCTATCTATTTAAATCGGTTGTATACTTCACTAAACCTGCCATTTTTATATTTCCTCCTCTTTGCCAAACTGACTGCCTTATATTCTAGCGAAATCATAATGCATCAATTTTCGATGAAGAAACTACGACGGACAGACCAATTTACTAAAACTTAAAATATTCATCAAAACCCAAATATATAAAACGACCTAAAAATAAAGCTCCGCATATTGAGTTCCAAACCGGCATTTATCAAAACGACTAAAGAAAAAAAGATTTAACCAATAAATGATTAAGGCTTAAATTAATCTTAAGCTTTATCCATTAACTTATTAAAACTTAAACATTCAATCCTAAGAATTTAATCATTTAACCCAAAATCATAAATAAAAATGTCTTTCTGCTTCGTTGGATATAAAAGTTTAAGTTCTGACTTTTTCAGTAACAGCCCAAGAAGTGAGTAAATTTTAAACAAGAGTTAGCGGTGAGTCCCCATGGTGTTTTCTCACTCGTTGGTTTGTACAATAGCTAAACGTGTGTCCCACTATGTTGTTGTTGTTTTTTCAGGATAAGCCTATGAATCTTTTTTAACCACCTATAGTTTTATTTAGTTCAAAGCGTTAAATGTTTCATTCGCTTTGAAAATGTTACTTTTGTGTGTGTTTTTTTTAATGAAAATAAATGATTAGCTTTGACCCTTGTTATCCTTGAAAAACAGAAGAAGGATTCCTAGCACAATCTTTGTAATATATGTTTGTTTGTTTGGTTTATTTGTTTAGAGCAAAACCACATTGGTCTGTCTGCTGTGTCCACCGCGGAGAATAGTTCTCATGCACTAGACTGACTTCCGAAAGTTACAGCGAGAAGGGCTGTGCTTTGTTGAGATGCACTTACTCAACCTCTATAGAAGCTTCGTAGAGAGACGTGTATAAATCAATATAATATTCACTATTGAAAATTGAATTGTTACCCCATATCATCAGAGTAATCTTAATTATTGGATTGGCACAGTACTTGTGTAAAGCGATATATCAGCAAGAATCTAATTACTTCTAGACTGTTTAATGGATCTTTAGCAATTATTCTTGTGTAAAACGCAACTCTAATTCTCTTAATAAAAGCAAACTGATTGAATATAACGTTACAGTACAAATAATTAATCACCTGTGCTTAAATATGTCAAGAACATTCATATAGGTCCACAGTCTAAAGCAGTATCAGCAAAAGTTTATACAATACAAATGTCAAAACCTGGTGACAGATTTCTTCTTAAAGAAAATACGTTTATCTATCTAATAATCATACGCCAGTTTACTTAAGTCTTAGAATAAATAATATAAATTACGCACAGCTACAGCTTTTAAAACGCAGTCTTTTTCAACAGTCATATCCCCTGGTGGCTCATGCAGGAGTCACAGCTCAGATAGCCAGTTTTCCACGTTGCTTTGCGCCATTAAGGTCCAACCAACGTGCAGCTTTGCGCTAAAACAAATAAACAGACGATCGACAACCGCATAACTCTTTAATGTACACCAGCGGTTCCACCACGTTTTTCAATGCCGACCCCATTTCAGACATCCCAAATCTGCGAGATCCCATCTGTTGATATTTTTTAGCGCCAAACTCACGATCCCATCAGAGCCTGCCGCGACCAAAGGTTTGGAATCACGGATCTAAGCCTGCCACGACCAAAGGTTTAGAATCACTGATCTAAGCCTGCCACGACCGAAGGTTTGGATATGACTGATATAAGCCTGCCACGACCAAAGGTTTAGAATCACTGATCTAAGCCTGCCACGACCAAAGGTTTGGATATTACTGATATAAGCCTGCCACGACCAAAGGTTTAGAATCACTGATCTAAGCCTGCCACGACCAAAGGTTTGGAATCACTGATATAAGCCTGCCACGACCAAAGGTTTGGATATGACTGATATAAGTACATAAACCTTTCTTCAAATGTATTCCTTCGAAACTACCGTGAATAGTAGAACTCCCTATTAATAAAGGAAATGTAAACATAACCAATTATTTCATGGAATCATATACATTGTCATCCATTTTAACGAGAAACAAAACGGCTTAAGCTTCAGGCTCTTTGAGGAGATATATATATGTATATAATTCACGATTCTATATGGAAAGCATTAATCTAACTGACCTAAAAACCAAGTGAAACGACATATATTTCAAACGAAAACTAACAGAAAAACTATCAAAATACTTGCTTCTTTTTAAAGATTATTATAACTTTTTTTTGCAATACTTAAGTCAATTAAATTAAAGATACTGGGTATAGGTTATACGATTTTAAAGTCTAATACGGTAATCGTTATGAGTTATATATTGATCTGAAAAATAACTAAACTGTTCTACAGAAGAAGGTTCATAGTAGTTTGTCATATTTTCAAACTAGCTTCTGAAAAATGTTCTTCCGTGTTAATTTGTTATTTACATTGACATTTTAGTAGATAATGATGGTAAAACAATATTATGTAACATAAATGTGATGGAAAATGGAAATATAAAATGGTTTACCATGCTATAGGAGAATAAAAACAACAAAACTTTGACCAAACAACTTTCATAATTATCACTGCTTGAGTTTCTTTTAAACCGTTGTATTTGTTCATCAGTCGTAGTATCTGTGAGATAAAGAGAAAATGCTTCAAATCGTTAATTTTGGTATCTTATGTTTTATATATTTCAAAAGATTAAAAATTGCAGGAAATCGTGAGGAGAAATTTGGAAACAAGATATTGTTTAATGTTTGAATTTTTGTCGTTTTGTTTGG
>NW_013673515.1:13726-15608 GCF_000517525.1 Limulus polyphemus
ATAAATATTGTCTTATATACAGGTCGTTTTTATAGTGAATTAAATTGTAAGACAAGCAAGCGTTGAACTGATAAAAACGATCTGTATATAAGACAACTATTTATAAACATTCTGTGGTGATTCTTGTGTAGTTATGATTCCTGAAAACGAAATTTTATAATAAATATTAAAAACACGGTAATACTTAAAAAAAACTCATTAATTCACTATTATCTAACTATAAAAAGCAACATTAGAATTTGAGCGAGTTTTCGTATTCAATCGGAAACTTAGAAAGAACACATTTAAATGGTAATAATATAATGGAATATACAATAAAATGTGTGGCATATACGTTTAATAAATAACATTGTTAAGAAAACACTATTATAGAAAAAGGCTTAAATATAAGTATAAACACTGTATGTTTAATATAATAATAAATATCAAATAAAAACACTGAGGATCTGGAACTGATTGAATTAATGACAACAGGGAGATGTTGATGTTATTATTTAGTGTTGGGTGTTCACCGAAAATGGAGAGGCATAATGTAATAAAGAGTTCTTAATCTGTAGTTCTGGAGTTGAGAATTTTAATGTTTTCTAGATGTATGGGGTGGTTGTTGTTCTCACTGTGCAATCAGATACAAGACTCGGGTGGATTAGTTAGCTTGTTGAAATCCCGTGTGCTCACGTATTTGTAGGGTTTTTTATTATCGTGTTTTTATTATTTATTATGCTTTTTTTCGGTGTTTAAAGCTAATCACTGTTGTTATTAACATTCCCTACAAATTATATTTTTCAAAAAGAACAAACACAATTTAAGTAATTTAAATTGATAAATCTAACGTACGGTTTGAGTTCGTTTTCTGTGTATTTGAGATTATTATTTGTATTTATATTACGTTATACTTTTTAGTTTGGGTGCTCAACATGATGGTTACGGAAACTCTTGCGATAAGGACGCCTTTCTAATGTCAGCAAAAACCGGAGCTGGTAAAGTCTCATGGTCATCCTGTAGCAATTTGTATATCCAACACTTTTTCAGGTAGTAATCGTTTCTCTATGATGTAAACGTTTATTATAACTACAAACAAATAAAAACTTTGGGATTTATTATATTACGTAAATCTTGCGAGTGAGAAACGGGTAAAGCCAGCAGAATTTTCAGTGTGTGCAAAAATGTTTGGACACAAAAATGTAAGCTAATTTGCTTTGACAAATTTATTTGAAAACATTTTCTGGAGTCGTTTCAGTTCATATTCCTGAAAGGGGCTATAGTTCCTTCGTCAGCTCTGATTTTTCAACAAGCCTCTCGAACTCATTTTCGACAAGCCAACAATGCACTGTTGAAAACTGACCAATTGAGTTATATTCCTGTGGTTGTTGAAACCTCTCTTTCACGAATTGTCTGTAGTTGCGGAATAACACGAAACGTTTTAAGATCACCGTATTGTAGCTGTTTACTGACAAGGTTGATATTATTCAGCAAGTCGGCATATACAAAAAAGGCTACAGCCACAAACGTCAAACCTATAATCTCGACAATAAATGTTTTAGCTTTAGAATACGGCTTTTCTCTACTGTGTATTGTGAGGGTTTTCTCTTTTGGAATTGCGATCGGAGCTTTTTTCCATCTGCGATGGAGTGCACGAACACTATGAATGCTACTTTGAAGTTTGGTCTGGACATTTGTGCAAAAGTGTTAATATTCGGTAATTGAAATGTTAAATTTATTATGTTTTGTGACAGCACTCTATTCAAGTAGGCCCGGCATGGCCAGGTGGATAAGGCACTCGACTCGCAATCTGAGGGTTGGGGGTTCGAATCCCCGTCCCACAAACATGCTCGCCCTTTCAGCCGTGGGGGCGTTACAATGTGACGGTCAATCCCACTATTCG
>NW_013673515.1:16400-21154 GCF_000517525.1 Limulus polyphemus
ATCGCCTGGTAATTAAACTAGAAGTGTGTGAAAGTTTGGACTAAAGTCATTTATATACTCAAAACAATCGCCTGGTAATTAAACTAGAAGTGTGTGAAAGTTTGGTCTAAAGGCATTTATGTAGTCAAAACAATCGCCTGGTAATTAAACTAGAAGTGTGTGAAAGTTTGGACTAAAGTCATTTATATACTCAAAACAATCGCCTGGTAATTAAACTAGAAGTGTGTGAAAGTTTGGTCTAAAGGCATTTATGTAGTCAAAACAATCGCCTGGTAATTAAACGAGAAGTGTGTGAAACTTTGGTCTAAAGGCATTTATGTAGTCAAAACAATTGCGTGGTAATTAAACTAGAAGTGTGTGAAAGTTTGGTCTAAAGGCATTTATGTAGTCAAAACAATCGCCTGGTAATTAAACTAGAAGTGTGTGAAAGTTTGGTCTAAAGGCATTTATGTAGTCAAAACAATCGCCTGGTTTTCACATTCATTCACAAATAAAGAAAAATAAAGAGCTTGAAATGCGGCCTATAAGAATCCTTTGGTGGATTCGGGTAGAAACGTAATGCAATTATCACAAGTTATTGAAATGACTAGCTTGTTCTTGCTAACTTGAGTTTGATGTACTGTTGTTGACACACAAAAAGTTGTTTGGGACTTTAATTCACGATTACAAATTAGAAACAGTGTCGCAAATAACATACTTTTAACGTTTAATAATAATAATAATAATACAGATAAAAATTTACTGTCAAATTTTCAGCTTACCACTGAAACATGTTTCTTCGTTCAACCTTGTTGTCTATGAAAGCTGATGGCTTTTTACTAACCTTATGTCATGGAATCCATATGCAAGTTTAGTTGGAATAGAGTTTTTACTAGTTAGGGGTGTTCTGTCACAATACTTTGTATGATATAGTCTATAAATATGTATATGTACTTGAAAACCTTACACATCGTGTGAACAAAATGCTACAGACTGACATATATTTATTATTTTATCAAGTGTCTGAAGAGACAAGAAACTTATCGTCCCTTCACGTTCGAGCCAACTTCTATTTTCAATCTGTTTCCACAACTCTATCCGAATGGATCTGTCTTTTATTTTTTAAGTTGTTCCAAAAAATCTAACAAGAGCACCAATGTACATGATAGGGATGTTGAATAACGGAATTACACGATATAATAGAGAGTTTAAAACATTAGATAGAAAGTTAGGCTTATGACAGAACCATATTAGTCTTAGCAAACTGCTACCAAATGACACTAAATGAATTTGATAAGTCTTTAAATTAGAATAGACAATGCGAGTAAGTACCCAGCCACAAAATACAATGAGTGGCTTGAGTTTTCATTATTATATTTTAAAACTAATTAACCTAGGGGAACAAATTTGACCAAAGGAACAAGACTACTGAAAATCAGTTTTATAGGGAAAGTCTGGACCTAGTACACTATGTTTCAAAACCGTATGTCTAAATCGAACTTTCTGGCAAACTATCGTTATTTTTATTTATTTTCATTCTCTCTTTTCAATAAATATAAAAGTTAGTAATTTGAGAAAAATGCTGAATATTGTGAGGATCATTGAATATATATTTAGAAGATATTATCTATACATTATTTTGTCCGCATACATTCAATTACTCATTACACTGTTGTCCCGTCACGTTGTGACCATCTTATATATACCAGACTTCCCCCAATCTAGTAAATGCTAGGGCATTCACGAAGGAACAGGATATTTCTAGAAAATGTAGCGTGACAATAGTCACGTGACCTCGCTGACGCAACAATACTTATAAAAATTATAGGATACAGAAAACTAGTGGTTTCTAGAATACCCCCCCCCCCTCTATGTATTTATATTGAAACATAACAAGTGAATTACAAATTATATAAGTATACAAATTACAAGGGTCAACCACACTATACTTACTATAACCAATACCGACGAGACATTTACATTACGTCCAATACCATTCTAACTGCTTTTGTGATGGGGTCTTCTAAACAGCTGTTATGAAATACTTCTAAAAAGCAATAAGATGTGCTTGGAGTAAAGGGTTAAGAAAACAAGACAGATGTTGTTACTGACTATTTAGATTATTAATACTATGTCCTTCATTTTTTGATACGAAAAAATATATTTTGTAATTGTCTATTTATTATAGCAAAGGCATGGGAAACTGCCTGTCAGACGACTCTTCGTCACCATCTGTTAACCTTGTCCACACCGCCAGTGGATTACTTCCAGGTGAACAGTATTCTTTGACGGAACAGTGTCAGCTAGCCATTGGACCTGGACATACAGCTTATCAGAAGTCAGAAGATCCATTTAATGTAATTATTTTTATTTCACTAAACTCTCTTGTTTGTTTTATTGCTATGCACAAAGCGACACTATGCTGTATCCATCAAATGCATCAAAACTTGGTTTTCAATGTTGTATGCTTTTAGATTTATCGCTAAGCCACTGGGGAGCTGAATTACCTTTAGAAATAAGTATAGATATATATAAATACAATTAATTTGTACATTGTTTAACAAACAAATTTTTTTCGCAGAGAAGCACGTGGACCTTGAAAGAAGAATGCTATTAGATGCAGCGTTGGTTGTTTAGGATACTTCAACTCATTTACCTATACTCAGATCCCTAACTAAATGTGTTAATGTAGAAAGATGGGCTGGCCAGTCAAAACTTATTAAGTTTTAGTTTATATAAGCTTTGGAAGACATCGTGAAACAAAACTGTACATGTGGCATCAAACTAGTCACTCAATGCTTTAGTAAGGACTCGAGTTTGCACACCCACCAGGAGAAATATTTTGCTAGTTTTCACTGTAACCCGTGCATTGTTTGTTACTGTTGCGAATCTTAGGAATCAGTCCTCATGGCCCAGTTAACTTGAAAACTGTCATATGGAGTATTAATTATTTGCTTTGGAAAGATGGGTTTAGGCTTGATGGCGATCTGAAGAATACTTTGGATGTGACTGTTTCATTTCAACCATCCAGAATGGTGGAGTGATATCACAATGTAGACCAGTTTTATCTAGTTTGGAACTCGTATAGAGGTTTATAAAGAAAGCCACGAACGCCCGCAGTAGACAACTTTCCACATTACAATGTACCACATGTCTTGAACAGCAATAGTTTGACACACAATCTGAATATAATAATTAAGGTACTGAAAAGACAAACTTCAAAATTTACTTTACAAACAAGAATAGTAGTCATTTTAGACAGATGTTTTGTATTAATAACATGATTCAGGCTGTGATTCTTACATGAATCAGAGCTACATAAAAGTATGTCGCAGATCAGTGAGTGTAGACTACGTACATAAAAGTACGTCGCAGATCAGTGAGTGTAGACTACGTGCATAAAAGTACGTCGCAGATCAGTGAGTGTAGACTACGTACATAAAAGTACGTCGCAGATCAGTGAGTGTAGACTACGTGCATAAAAGTACGTCGCAGATCAGTGAGTGTAGACTACGTACATAAAAGTACGTCGCAGATCAGTGAGTGTAGACTACGTACATAAAAGTACGTCGCAGATCAGTGAGTGTAGACTACGTACATAAAAGTATGTCGCAGATCAGTGAGTGTAGACTACGTACATAAAAGTACGTCGCAGATCAGTGAGTGTAGACTACGTACATAAAAGTACGTCGCAGATCAGTGAGTGTAGACTACGTGCATAAAAGTACGTCGCAGATCAGTGAGTGTAGACTACGTACATAAAAGTACGTCGCAGATCAGTGAGTGTAGACTACGCGCATTGAACGGTTACACGTAATAGTCGAGAAACCAATATCTTTTATTCTTTTGTCATAACGATCGTTTTCCTGAGTGTTGTTGCACTTCAAACTCACACACAAAAAGCACTATAATCTGACTAAATCTTTTTAGTGCTATTTATTTGACAGATACAGACCAGAAAAATATATTAGTTAAGTATTTGAGAGGAAAAAAGGACTGCAAACTAATTAAACTTTCTTTTTGCCATACGAGATAAAACAACATTTGTATAGCAATGAATACCACTGATAAAACCTGTATGGTGACTAGAACTGCACGAAAAAGTTTAGGATCTGACAGATTATAAGCTGTTTGGTTTGAATGGTGTGCAACATGTAGGCATGCAAACCAAAGGTACAGAAAGTATGAAATTGATGTTTTCTAAAGATAACCTTCTTTCCTCAATACAGCCCCTTGTGGTTGAGCGGTAAGCTTGAGGGCTTATGACACTAAAATAAGTGGGCACAGCACAGACAGACGAACTTCTTTTAATGTATGCAGTATTACCAAACGAAACGTAACAGTACACCTTAACTTCTACAATACACTTTTAATGTATGCAGTATTACCAAACGAAACGTGACAGTACACCTTAACTTCTGCAATACACTTTTAATTAATGTATGCAGTATTACCAAACGAAACGTGACAGTACACCTTAACTTCTGCAATACACTTTTAATGTATGCAGTATTACCAAACGAAACGTGACAGTACACCTTAACTTCTGCAATACACTTTTATTGTATGCAGTATTACCAAACGAAACGTGACAGTACACCTTGAGAGGGGAGTGTTGTGTCGGAGCCCTATTTTATAAAGAAGTGGATCCAGTGATGCTAAGTGCATAATAAAGATATCAAAAAAACAATACCTATGGTAAAAAACTTAAAAACAAAAATTACTTTAATCGTTTGTTTTTGAATATCGCGCACAGCTACACGAGGGCTATCTGC